>NC_042957.1:57614980-57904016 GCF_901001165.1 Salmo trutta
AGTCTTCAATGGTATTCTTAATCCATCAATATATACAGCTTGACACTATTTAAAATGCATTAGACTAATAGTCATGCATTGTAGCATATTGATGGCAGTACAGTATTGTTGAGGACTATTGAATGAGAGACCTCTGCATGTTGTTGGTATTGCGTGTGTTAGGACAGAAAAAGAGTGCTGACTATTTCTGTAACACTGCTTCTCTCAATATTGGGTTCCTTTTCTTCAATATTGGGTTCCTTCTCTTCAATATTGGGTTCCTTCTCTTCAATATTGGGTTCCTTCTCTTCAATCTTGGGTTCCTTCTGGTAATTATTGTGAACATTACATTTCTGCATGCAGCTCCTTCCAACATTCTGCAGCCAGTAGTCAGCTGTTCCTTTAAGGCTTCCAGGTTGTGATGGGTGGGATGGTTACTCCTCTTCTTATCTTCTTTTCAATACAAATGTGCAATATGCTTTGAACTGGGTTGGGGAAGTAAGATTTCAAGCGAATATTAACTGTTTCTGAGAGTGTTTTGTCTGTGTGTATACTTGTGTGTGTCAGTGTATGTGTCACTTTGAAAAGATTTTAAATGCGTATGTCTGACTCTTATTTGGAGTTGTGAAATGTGCCTTTTTCGCGAGGTTATTGTTTCCATTAATTTGTTGACTGTTGTTTTTCCTGGCACGTCTTTGTTTTAAGCAGCCTGTCAGATAAGATCTGCATGTAAGCCACTTAATTTAACTGACAACCAATGTCTCCTCAAAATAAACTGGGATATCCTTGTCTTCTAAAGTGTGGGTTCGCCTCGTCTTTGTGGCTTTGAGACAGTTTTGTGATTATTAAAGAGATATATGTAATATTAACATAGTAATTTCAGAACATTTCCTTAATATATCAACATTTAATAGTGGAATGATAGTTTTTCACAATATTTTTTCCAAAATGTTTTTATTGGGCCCACACAAAATTTGCATGCTATTGGTGCAACCTTCTTATTGGCCAACAAAATATGGACTGGCACTTGTGAAATGAGTTTTTTTGAGGTTGGTTAGCTTTCGCAAATTTAAAAAACGAATTAACTATGCATTATGTGGGTTGAATGCTGTAACACAGAATAAAACAATGAATAAAAGTCCCATGATGGTAGACTGCCCCTTACTGCATATAATCTTTTAACCATCATTTATTCACATTACTTTAATAAAATATTTCACTTTTTTTTGTGATTCTTCAAAGTAAATAAGGTACTTTTAGGGCTCCCGAGTGGCGCAGTGGTCTAAGGCACTGCATCTCAGTGCTAGAGGCGTCATTACAGACCCTGGTTTGATTTCAGGCTGTATTCCAACCGGCCGTGATTGGGAGTCCCATAAGGCAGCGCACAATTGGCACAGCGTTGTCCGGGTTAGGCCGTCATTGTAAATAAGAATTTGTTCTTAACTGACTTGCCTAGTTAAATAAAGGTTAAATACATTGTATGATTGCTGATACCAATACAAATGCAATGGATTGTGGTCATTGGAGTTAATTACCATGTTTTCTGCGCTAAACTTTGTAGAATATTGGCCTGTTGGAAACTACAACTCCCTACTACATTGCACAATTCGGGCTTGATCTGATTTATCTCTAGAGAAATTGCTGTAAGAAAATGCCCATTGAACTCACAGAAAAAACTAAATGGAATTCAAATAATTGAACCAAGGTCGATCAATAAGTTGTTTAAAAACTGAAAGATAACTAAAATGTTGGTTAATTGCTTAGCACTGTCTAATTGACTGAGGCTAGCAAATCTCTTGTCAATTCGACCACAGACCAGTCAATTTGACAAGAGATTTGCTGGCTCCAGTCAATTTGACAAGATTTGCTGGCCCCAGTCAATTTGACAAGAGATGGTTTGTTGTTGAGTTGTTACATGTAGTACCTTTAATTCACTGTGATGCACAAGGTTTTCAATGATTTTGCCTGTATGTGAATTAAATTAATGCTCAGTCTAAATGTTTTCAATTGTATGATTCCTATGTTTCTGTTTCGCGAAGGAAATAAAAGCATTTTGTTTGTCTGGACCTTTTGAACCTTAATTAAAGAACAGATGTTTGAAATGAACTCTTTGATGGTGAAGTTCTGTTCTCATTAAACATTCACTTGTACTTACATTTCACTTCCTGTTTCTAAAGACCAATCATGTTCCATTAGAAACCCTTTGAAGATGAGGGTTTGAAACATTTCCAATTTGAACGGCCTGGTTTTGACAAAATACAACTGTCAAACTATCCCTCACAATGCTATTAAGCAGTTTATCTGTTTACCTTTTCATATTCAGATGACTGTTTAGAATGCATGAATCACTAGTTAAATGTTAATTTGGTGTAACTTGTGTCATTTTTATCGCTGTCATCTATCTCCTGTCATCAGGTGGCGGAGTTTGGGAAGACAGTGTCATTGGAGAATGTGTGTGGTCTCCTGGCATCACTTCATGTTTTTCCACTCCCTGTCTCGTGTGAAGATCCTCCCTAGTTTTTTGACAGTGACAACAGATCTCTCTTTTTATGGTCATAATAAAACTTCCTGCTGAATTTCAATCTTGACAGGGCTGCGGCACCGTCATTTAATTCACCCTCTGGCCTTTTATGTACAATACCTTCAGAAAGTATTCACACCCCTTGACTTCTTCCACATATTGTTGTGTTGCAACCTGAATTTAAAATGGATTAAATTGAGATGTTTGAGTCAGTATTCAACCTCTTTGTTATGGCAAGCCTAAATAAGTTCAGGAGAAAAATATTGCTTAACAAGTCACATTAGTTGCAAAAATTGTGTTTAGTAGTGTTTAATATGAGTTTTGAATGACTGACTACCTCATCTCTGTACCCCACAAGCAATTGTCTGTAAGGTCCCTCAGTCGAGCGGTGAATTTCAAACACGGATTCAACCACAAAGACCATGTAGGTTTTCCAATGCCTCACATTAAAAAAGCAGACATTGATTATACCTTTGAGCGTAGTGAAGTTATTAATCACACGTTGGATGGTGTCTCAATACACCCAGTCACTACAAAGATACAGATGTCCTTCTTAACTCAAAAAAACGCTCAGGGATTTCACCATGAGGCCAATGGTGACTTTTATACAGTTTAATGGCTGTGATAAGAGAAAACTGAGGATGGATCAACAACATTGTAGTTACTCTGCAATACTAACCTAATTGACAGAGTGAAAAGAAGGAAGCCTGTACAGAATAAAAATATACAAGGCACTAAAGTAATACTGCAAAACATGTGGCAACGCAATTACTTTTTTGTCCTGAATATAAAGCTTTATGTTTGCGGCAAATCTAATACAACACTTTACTGAGTACCAAGTCCTAGAGGAAAACCTGGTTCAGTCGGCTTTGCACCAGACACTGGGAGATGAATTCACCTTTCAGCAGGACAATAACCTAAAATACAGGGTCAAATCTACACTGGAGTTGCTTACCAAGAAGACAGTGAATGGTTGTCTAGCAATGGTTGTCTAGCAATGATCAACAACCAATTTCACATTTTGAAACGAACACAATCCAGGTGTGGAAAGCTCTTAAAGACTTACCCAGAAAGACTCAAAGCTGTAATCGCTACCAAAGGTGATTGTAGCATGTATTGACTCAGGGGGTTGAATTCTTATCTAATGAAGATATATTTGTCTTTTATTTTTCATATATATATTTTTTTACAAATGTAAGAATCCCACTTTGTAACACAACAAAATGTGGAAAAAGTCAAGGGGTGTGAATACATTCTGAAGGCACTATATGTGGGTGTGTGTTTGCGGGTAGAGCTGTAATTGGAAATTAAAACTTTGCTTGGCTTAATTTATTCACAGCTTATTTAATGTCTTCATGATTTATACCATGTTTGGATGGATGGAGAGGGGAAGAGGGGAAGGAAAAGGGTATGGGGGGTTACTGAAATTGACTGCACTGCTTTAATTGGATCAAATGAGGATTTTTGGCTGACCTGATTGGCCTCATCAGTACTCCCCCAGCACAGGGCCAGTGACACGTGGTTAGTTAGAAAGTAGACCGTTCCCAATACCTTGACTGGCTCACTTAACAATATAATGAGTCATCCTCAGACACATGCAATAGGCCTACAGAAGAGTTGTCTGTATTTGCCACTACTCATTATGTGATCTGCATTAGTGATTGTTCAACTGGCTGGCTCAAGCTGATCCCCTGATCCATGCTGATTGACCATGTATTTTCCGCTGTGCTGACCACACAGTACCCTTTGCTGTGCACTGATTCCACCGTGTTTTCATCCACAACACAATCTTTATCACTGAACTTAATTTTGTGTTGTAGTCTTTGATCATGATGTTATTGATGTGGGAGAGGAGCCTATTGATCATGTATCTGCTGTCTTAACCAGCGTTGATAGAGAGCAGCAGGCAGGTGCATGATTCTGGGTGCCAGGTAGGTTGCACAGGGAAGCATGAGGCAGGGCTCTCTGCTACTGGAACTGCTGCAGCCCTGAGTCACAGAGGAGGGTACCACCTGCTCCTTATCAGTGGTCACCTTCTGTCCTCCCTCCACTCCTTCATTCTCTCCTCCACACCCTGGGGGAAGAGAGGATGTGATCAACCTGGCAATACCACGCTAGAGAGGCTTAGTCTAGGTGTTGTATTAGGAGAGGTGCCCAAACCGACATAGCAGAGGAAGTCATTAAAGAGAAAGCAGTAGTAGCAGTTGGATAGAAGATCCCCTTATTCTAACAAGAGGGTGCTGAAGGCTAGAAGATCCCCTTATTCTAACAACCGGGTGCTGGAGGCTAGAAGATCCCCTTATTCTAACAAGAGGGTGCTGGAGGCTAGAAGATCCCCTTATTCTAACAAGAGGGTGCTGGAGGCTAGAAGATCCCGTTATTCTAACAAGAGGGTGCTGGAGGCTAGAAGATCCGCTTATTCTAACAAGAGGGTGCTGGAGGCTAGAAGATCCCATTATTCTAACAAGAGGGTGCTGGAGGCTAGAAGATCCCCTTATTCTAACAAGAGGGTGCTGGAGGCTAGAAGATCCCCTTATTCTAACAAGAGGGTGCTGGAGGCTAGAAGATCCCCTTATTCTAACAAGAGGGTGCTGGAGGCTAGAAGATCCCCTTATTCAAACAGGAGGGTGCTGGAGGCTAGAAGGTTCCCCTATTCTCTAAATGCTGCACTCTTGTTATTCTGGCCATAGGTTATCAGGTATTACAACCTGTTCCGGTGTCGACCCAGCCTATATGATAGTCAACTTTTGAATACAGACAGTTTAATTGCTAAAGTGGGTATTCATTAGTAGAGTAATATACTTTTCATGGCATGCAGTATGTATCATGTATCTGAGCCTCAGCAGTCGGTGGGTTTAATGGAAGTCTGTGGGAGAGATTCAAGTCACACTGGAAGAAGTGTTTTAGGGACGATGGCCAAGCCCTGCGTGGTGAAAAGCTCTTATTGGCTAGCATCGGGAAGGGAATAGACAGGCATCGATAGTAGGGATAATAGGTTCCAACTAAATTACCCCTCCTCTCCAGCTACCTGTCTTAAATTGTTTTTAAATTGCTCTCCCTTTTTCTCTCTCCATCGATAGGTAGGAAGCCAGCACTGGTTGAATATTCTAGAGGAGCCACTGTCTGGAAAACATTTCAGTGGTTGATTTATGATCATTACAGGACCCACAGTGGAACACAAACACCATTTACTTAAGTCTATATTGTTTACGTTTTAGGGATGTTAAGGAGTCTGTGTGATCTGCCTTACCCTTCAGCTGTTCATCATCAATCAACTTTATCAGCCTACTGTCCCAGTACTCAATATTCATTCGGTCTGCACTGGTTCCTCAAAAGCAGCATCATAACAGACTATAGATAGAATACCAAAATGTGTGAATAGCTTCTCTCATGCTGGGCTGTAGAGAGTTTCAAATTGATGTTTAATCCATGCCTGGAATACTGCATATACATGTAGAGGAATATCTGATGTTTGGGAAAATTGAAAGTAGAAAGCGTGTTCTGTATCATGACAGACAGACCACATGATGGTATCTTTATGTACCATTACACCCGTTCAGGATTCAGGACACAGGTGGCTATAAACAGGTTAATCCTATCTGCTGTCTCCTATCTCACTACTGTCGTGTCTTTGGCTATGCCGGATTAAGTGATATGACATGCTATTCTATAAAATCCTTTCTCTGTAATAAATATTACCTGATTAAGCTAATCATGTAAATGTAATTAACTAGAAAGTCGGGGCACCACGATAGAGTGTTTATAGAGCTGTTATCTTCCGAATAAACTCTTAAAGACCTAGTAATATTTTACATCAATAGCAGTCAATATTAATCGTCACCTTATTTCAGTCTCATCTGAAAGTTGTAAATTCTTGGTTATCTTCACGAACCCTGGCTAACAAGTTGAATCAGCAATACAAACTTTGGTTTAATTATTTATTTACTAAATACCTAACTAATCACACAGAATTACATATACACAGAATGCAAATTATGTCATACAGAAAACGTCCCTGGTGGACGGAGCCGACATGACGGCTGGTTACACAAAGGAAAGGGGGTTGCGTTCGAGTGAAAGAGCGGGAAGTCTGAGGAACAAAGGGAGAAGCTATGCTATCGTAAATACAGTATCATATGCCGCCCATTTGGAAAAGGAAAATGCAATAAATATTTACTCTGAGCTGCGCTTCGGTAGGTTGGTCGTAGATGCTGGCCGTGTTGCCCAACAGAGATCTTCCGGTCCTCGGAAGAATGTCTCAGGTGGTAAATTGGATACGTTGAAGTATCATCGTTGTGTGTTAGACTGGATCCGTCGTCCGTCCTTTCCTAGCCCACGTTTACAGCAGCCGCTGCTAACTCAACGGCTAGGAGGTATCACTTCTGTAGTGAATAAGAGTTCAAAGTTCATACCATTCGCAACCAAAGCTCACGCTGAGGTTAGCTTAGCTCTGTAGTTGACATGTTAGTCCTTTTAACGTGGAACCGTCGTCCTCACGTCCTCGGAACAGCTTATTATCTGAATCCTTCTGACATCGGACCGTCGCCCTAATGTACCCGGAACAGCAAGTTATTCGCCCTTTTGAGCAGAGGCTGCAGGCCTCGCATACTCGGAACAGGAGGTTACATTTTCATCAAGGGCTTATATAGTAGAGGGAAAAAAGGGTGTGTTTCATAGTTTATAATACATGTCTCTTCACAGGGGCGGACCACTGATTGAGCAGAGCTCTAACCTTATGAAAACCCAATTCTCTCATTTGGAAGCTAAGATTATATTTCATCTTTTCACAAATAGTTTCATATTTAAACATTTAAATTGCACAACAATTCCATGTGAATCTGATAACTACAATGTGTAGACTTTCCCAGATACAGTTTATGTCGTCCTGTCATCAGTCATAATGTCTCAGATGACAACCGAACTGATATCATATTCATTAAGTACCAACACATATTCTCCACTGGTCGGATTACCGAAATATGGTTCCTTTCCCCCCACCGTTTGATGTTCCCAGACTCTATGTTTAACAAAGGCTATTCAAGAGTCCTTCAGTAGAGTCAAGAGAGAGAGGGAAGGGAGAAAGGTATTTATGGGGGGGTCATAAACCTTACCCACAGGCCAACGTCATGACACTACTGTCTACTGGGGAAGGGCTTGACACCTGTCTGGTTAACACACTCTCAATGGCATGAAATCACCTGTGACATGGCATGGGTTTCTCCAGTCCATACACACCTCTTACCCTTTCTCCGCCCCTACAGTACAACACTGACAGTGTCCACTCAGGGGTGTCCTAGTAGAAGATGATCTGTCTGGTTAGCTATCAGTCACCTGGAGGTCAGTGTTTAGGTGGGGTAGCACTAGAAAAGGTCCCAGTAAGGATGCAGGCATGCACTCATACTGTAGGCCTGCTACATGGAGCCTTACTCTCTGCCTTGTTGCGTGTTTGCATAGCTCCATGTTGACAGCATGGCGGCCCAGCCTCAGACCGGACCGGGCTCTCAATCTGCCGTATTTACCCAGGATTCACAAGGGTTTCTCGCTGAGGATCACAGTGAGCAGTGAGTGAGCAAACACCATGGACGGGGTTGTCTCGCTGGCTGGCTGCTGTTTACTCTCGCTACAGTGTCAGGAGTGACCTTGGGACAGTGTGCAAACAGTCAGTTATCAATCCGCAGACGCTGGCAAACCCATATTATTTCAACATAATTCTCTCATGTCCCGGATTTACCCAATGTGTGTTTTTGATGTTTTTAAAATGTTTTTAAAGGGGTTTATCTTGGCGAGCCCATGTAACAACGTAATGCTTAGTCAAGATGATTTATATGGGAGTCTTAGTTACTGTCTGATTGCATCAAAATTTTCTTTAGAATAAAGGTTTATCTTAAACCCCTATTCCCTCACTCTTAAGCCATTGCTGACCACAAACTGCTGTGGTTTTGGTTTAGACATTTGACCAATCGACTGGCTCCTTACAGGGAGTGCGGTCCTCTCCCTCTCCCAAAAAACTGATAATAGATTTTAGATGATAGGAGGGGAGGAGGAGGAGGGGGTGGGCGCTGGTAAGAGGGGTGGAGGTGTGTGAATTTAATCTGGGCGATAAGGCTCTCTCTCTCTCTATCAGTGCCCAGAGCTGTTTGAGCCCTGCCTCGTCATCCATCACTGGCCTGGGGAGCCGCCACCATCGCACCGCCGCAATGTGTGCTGCATAGCAGATGGGGCAGAGTGCAGCAGTCCCCCCCCCACACACACACACACCAGACACATTGCAGCATAGGTCCAGAGCCTGGTTTCTTATGTTTCTCACATGTCATGTTAGTTACAGTCTTGGCTCAACAGCAGTGCAGCACAGGGACTGAAACATTCACTGCCTCTGACACACCTGTAGGCAAACCCGTGGCAAGGTTAATAGTGTTAATTACCACAGTACTACACAGTCTCTTTGAGGATGACAGTGGCAGTTGCTAATCAGGCATTCTCTCAATACCTACCCTGCTCTCTCATTATTTATAAGCTACCTTTCCCATGTAGGTAATCAGTATGGGGGAAGGTATAGGAATATTTCACACTGGGCCTGAACATTTAAATGGGTCATCACTCAACTTCTGGACAGCACTAAGTCTATGTGATCACATTTCCTACAGACACCCGTGCTTGATCACATTCCCCAGATATGGAGAAGGTCATGGGTGGTAATATGACAGGCATGCTACATCTGTGTGTGTGCTGGGTGGGTAATTGGCATGAATGAGTGATCTGAGACTAGCAGTCCAAAGCTTCTCAGACAGGATGCAGTCCATGGACTCCCCCTGGGCTAGCTAGCTCGTCTGACAAAAACGGTGAGAATTTAAACTCTGTGTGTACGTGTGATTGTGTAAGTATGTGAGTGTGTGGATGTGATTGAGTAAGTGTGAGTGTGTGTACCCACCCGTCGACCATCCCTTCCCCAAGGGCTCTGATCGTCGGCTGGAGGAGGAAGGCAGGCTAGCGTGTGCCTGGCAGGAGAGGATTAAGAGACAAAGTTTGGATTGATGTGGTCCGACAGTGTCAGACAGTCAGCTCCACGCCT
This sequence comes from Salmo trutta, assembly GCF_901001165.1. NCBI lineage: Eukaryota > Metazoa > Chordata > Actinopteri > Salmoniformes > Salmonidae > Salmo > Salmo trutta. The sequence goes on from NC_042957.1 coordinate 57,624,550, forward strand.
CTCATTAGGATACGCCAGCAGAATGTAAAATGTCTGCCGCTGATGGCAGCTTAAGCCCCGTAGAATGATGATGCTGAAACAGCCGCAGAGGGACTTGAGAGAGACACGCGGCAGCCAGGCAGCAGCTTTGGTCACTGTCACCTCTCCTGTCCCTGTCAATGTCTTTGTCCTCGTACTGTCTCTGTCCCCCTCCCTGTCCCCGTCCGTCTCTGTCCCTGTCCGTCTCTGTCCCTGTCCCCGTCCGTCTTTGTCACTGTCCCGGTCTCTGTTCCTGTCTCGGTCCATTTCTCTGTCTCTGTTCCTGTCCCTGTCTCTGTCCCTGTCCCTGTCTCTGTCCCTATCCATGTCTCTGTCTCTGTCCCTGTCTCTGTCCCTGTCCATCTCTGTCCCTGTCCCCGTCCGTCTTTGTCACTGTCCCGGTCTCTGTTCCTGTCTCGGTCCATGTCCCTGTCTCTGCCCCTATCCCTGTCTCTGTCACTTACACATTGAAAATTTGTCGCTTTGTCAACTGGAGTGTGAATCAACTACTGTGTGTATCAACTACAGTGTGTATCAACTAGTGTGTATATCAACTAGAGTGTGTATCAACTAGAGTGTATATCAACTAGAGTGTTATATCAACTAGAGTGTGTATCAACTAGAGTGTAAATCAACTAGAATGTGTTTCAACTAGAGTGTATATCAACTAGAGTGTATATCAACTAGAGTGTATATCAACTAGAATGTGTTTCAACTAGAGTGTGTATCAACTAGAATGTGTTTCAACTAAAGTGTGTATCAACTAGAATGTGTTTCAACTAGAGTGTGTTTCAACTAGAGTGTGTATCAACTAGAATGTGTATCAACTAGAGTGTATATCAACTAGAGTGTATATCAACTAGAGTGTATATCAACTAGAGTGTATATCAACTAGAGTGTGTATCAACTAGAGTGTATATCAACTAGAGTGTGTATCAACTAGAGTGTATATCAACTAGAGTGTGTATCAACTAGAGTGTATATCAACTAGAGTGTGTATCAACTAGAGTGTGTATCAACTAGAGTGTATATCAACTAGAGTGTGTATCAACTAGAGTGTGTATCAACTAGAGTGTGTATTAACTAGAGTGTATATCAACTAGAGTGTGTATCAACTAGAGTGTATCAACTAGAATGTGTATCAACTAGAGTGTATATCAACTAGAGTGTATATCAACTAGAATGTGTATCAACTAGAGTGTATATCAACTAGAGTGTATATCAACTAGAGTGTGTATCAACTAGAGTGTGTATCAACTAGAGTGTATATCAACTAGAGTGTATATCAACTAGAGTGTGTATCAACTAGAGTGTATATCAACTAGAGTGTATATCAACTAGAGTGTGTATCAACTAGAGTGTATATCAACTAGAGTGTATATCAACTAGAGTGTGTATCAACTAGAGTGTGTATCAACTAGAGTGTATATCAACTAGAGTGTATATCAACTAGAGTGTGTATCAACTAGAGTGTGTATCAACTAGAGTGTGTATCAACTAGAGTGTATGTCAACTAGAGTGTATATCAACTAGAGTGTGTATCAACTAGAGTGTGTATCAACTAGAGTGTATGTCAACTAGAGTGTATATCAACTAGAGTGTGTATCAACTAGAGTGTATTTCAACTAGAGTGTATATCAACTAGAGTGTATATCAACTAGAGTGTGTATCAACTAGAGTGTATGTCAACTAGAGTGTATATTAACTAGAGTGTATATCAACTAGAGTGTATATCAACTAGAGTGTTATCAACTAGAGTGTGTATCAACTAGAGTGTGTATCAACTAGAGTGTATGTCAACTAGAGTGTATATCAACTAGAGTGTGTATCAACTAGAGTGTATATCAACTAGAGTGTATATCAACTAGAATGTGTATCAACTAGAGTGTATATCAACTAGAGTGTATATCAACTAGAGTGTGTATCAACTAGAGTGTGTATCAACTACAGTGTATATCAACTAGAGTGTATATCAACTAGAGTGTGTATCAACTAGAGTGTATATCAACTAGAGTGTATATCAACTAGAGTGTGTATCAACTAGAGTGTATATCAACTAGAGTGTATATCAACTAGAGTGTGTATCAACTAGAGTGTGTATCAACTAGAGTGTATATCAACTAGAGTGTATATCAACTAGAGTGTATATCAACTAGAGTGTGTATCAACTAGAGTGTGTATCAACTAGAGTGTGTATCAACTAGAGTGTATATCAACTAGAGTGTGTATCAACTAGAGTGTGTATCAACTAAAGTGTATGTCAACTAGAGTGTATATCAACTAGAGTGTGTATCAACTAGAGTGTGTATCAACTAGAGTGTATGTCAACTAGAGTGTGTATCAACTAGAGTGTGTATCAACTAGAGTGTATTTCAACTAGAGTGTATATCAACTAGAGTGTATATCAACTAGAGTGTGTATCAACTAGAGTGTATGTCAACTAGAGTGTATATTAACTAGAGTGTATATCAACTAGAGTGTTATCAACTAGAGTGTGTATCAACTAGAGTGTGTATCAACTAGAGTGTGTATCAACTAGAGTGTATGTCAACTAGAGTGTATATCAACTAGAGTGTGTATCAACTAGAGTGTGTATCAACTAGAGTGTATATCAACTAGAGTGTGTATCAACTAGAGTGTGTATCAACTAGAGTGTATGTCAACTAGAGTGTATATCAACTAGAGTGTGTATCAACTAGAGTGTATATCAACTAGAGTGTGTATCAACTAGAGTGTGTATCAACTAGAGTGTATGTCAACTAGAGTGTGTATCAACTAGAGTGTATATCAACTAGAGTGTATATCAACTAGAGTGTATATCAACTAGAGTGTATATCAACTAGAGTGTGTATCAACTAGAGTGTGTATCAACTAGAGTGTGTATCAACTAGAGTGTATGTATATCTGTATTTATGTTTAGGGACAGAGATTAAACACTTTGTTTCAGCATGTGTGAACATGTTCATGTAGTATGAATGTGAGATGTGTTGTGCACTACATGTGTGTCAAAGTGTGACATTGATCGTGTGTGTCTTCATGCTTACTGTAAGGGTGTGATAAAGAACAGGGAGGTCATTTAGCTCATCTGTCTCACAGTGCTTGATGAACATGTAATGTTCCAGTTTGACTTTCCTACAGTCCTCTATGCAGCCATCTAGTGAACAGTCCTCTGTCCCTGGGACCCGGCCCTGCCTGCATGTTCTGAATGGACTAGTATTGATTCACAAGATCTCTATCACATTCCTGACAAGGACACCTGCATTTAGACAACCTTTATTTTACACAGTTGTTAATTACGTTGATGTTTGTTGAAAGTGTCTTTAATCTACAGTATAGTGCTGAGCGATTAGTGCTTTTTGAGGTTGGTTCGGTTTTGGTTTGATAATAAAATAAAAATCACGGTTCTTATCATTTTTGAAAATGTTAAATGCATTATGAAATAATGACATTAAAATGATTTTAGGGCTTTCCTCAGCCATCAGCTGCCCTTCCCATGACCCTGACAGTGGGTTGAATTCTGTAACAAAACCAAATAAAACTATTCATAAGAGCCCCATGATGCTAGTGAATATCCATTACTGCTCATCACTTATTAACCATCATGTATTCACATGACTTACTTTAGGATTATTTTTCCTTGAAGTCATCATCAAATCTCTGCTCAGGCAGTATCAGCCAGCCAGCCACTGTGCTCCCCATTGATGGAGTCATCCTATTTAGCTAAGCTAGTAGTAGTGGCTAGCTGGCTGACAAAATCATTTCACTAAATCATTTCACTAGTTCATACTTTCAAGACTGCTTATTACCAACTACCTCAACTGTCAATCAAGTAGAGCTACCTCACAAACTGTCTCTATCTGCGGCATGTAGCCTAGCGGTTAAGAACGTTGGGCCAGTATAAGAAATCCCGCTATGCCCTCCAACGAACCATCAAACAGACAAAGGGTCAATACAGGACTAAGATTGAATCGTATTACACCGGCTCCGACGCTCGTCAGATGTGGCAGGGCTTGCAAACTGTTACAGACTACAAAGGGAAGCACAGCCGCGAGCTGCCCAGTGACACGAGCCTACTAGACGAGCTAAATTACTTCAAGGGCCTGACGGATTACCAGGACGTGTATTCCGAGCATGCGCTGAGCAAAGGCAAGTGTCTTCACTGATGTTTTCAACCTGTCCCTGACCGAGTCTGTATTACCAACATGTTTCAAGCAGACCACCATAGTCCCTGTGCCCAAGAACATCAAGGTAACCTGTCTAAATGACTACCGACCCGTAGCACTCAGGTCTGTAGCCATGAAGTGCTTTGAAAGGCTCGTCATGGCTCACATCAACACCATTATCCCAGAAACCCTAGACCCACTCCAATTTGCATACCACCCCAACAGATCCACAGATGATGCAATGTCTATTGCAATCCACACTGCTCTTTCCCACCTGGACAAAAGGTACACCTACATGGCATGCGTCCTCAAAAAGTTCTACAGCTGCACCATCAAGAGCATCCTGACTGGTTGCATCACCGCCTGGTATGGCAACTGCTCGACCTCTGACTGCAAGGCACTACAGAGGCTAGTGCATACGACCCAGTACATCACTGGGGCCAAGCTTCCTGCCATCCAGGACCTCCATACTAGGCGACATCAGAGGAAGGCCCTAAAAATTGCCAAAGACTCCAGCCACCCTAGTCATAGACTGTTCTCTCTGCTACCGCATGGCAAGCAGTACAGGAGCGCCAAGTCTAGGTCCAAAAGGCTTCTTAACAGCTTCTATCCCCAAGCCGTAAAACTCCTGAACAGCTAATCAAATGGCTACCCAGACTATTTACATTGTCCCCCAACCCCCATTTTTATGCTGCTACTTCTCTCTGTTTATTATCTATGCATACCGTAAATTCCGGACTATAAGCCGCAACTTTTTTTCCCCACGCTTTGAACCCCGCGGCTTAAACAATGACGCGGCTAATATATGGATTTTTCCCGCTTTCAATTTAAAAAAAAAAAAAAAAACATTCTGTGACGTGCTCAGTTTTTTTGCCGGCATGAAGCGTTCATTAGACCAATGAAATTGGGGTTAATAAGGTCAAACAACTTTTTTGTTTACTGTTTAGATTAAATCGAGCGCTCTCAAACTTCCCATCATTCTGATTACGGTAGTCATTTTGTCACCCTCATCATGGCAAAGACACGGAGAAATGCATATGATGCAGCTTTCAAGTTGAAGGCGATTGATCTGGCTGTTGGAAAATGAAATAGAGCTGCTGCACGGGAGCTTGGTCTTAATGACGTTGGAAACAGCAGCGTGAGGAATTCACTCAGTGCAAAAAGGCAACTAAAGCTTACTGCTAATTTTGTATTTTTTGTTACAAGCCGTGTTTCGTTAAAGCCTGTGTAAAGTTCATTTGTTTCAATGTACCGGTAGGCACCTGCGGCTTATAGACATGTGCGGCTTATTTATGTTCAAAATAAAAAAATTAAAACAATTCAGTGGGTGCGGCTTATATTCAGGTGCGCTTAATAGTCCGGAAATTACGGTAGTCACTTTACCTACATGTACATATTACCTCAATTATCTTGACTAACCTGTGCCCCCGCACATTGACTTTGTTCCGGCACCCCCTGTATATAGCCTCCTTACTGATATTTTATTGTTGCTCTTTAATTATTTGTTATTTTTCAATTTTCTTCTTAATTATTTTTACTTCAGTTTATTTTAGTAAATACATTTATTTACATTTACGTCATTTAGCAGACGCTCTTATCCAGAGCGACTTACAAATACTTTCTTCACACTTATTTTTCTTAAAACGGACTTGTTGGTTAAGGGCTTGTAAGTAAGCATTTCACTGTAAGGACTACACCTGTTGTATTTGGCGCATGTGACAAATACAATTTGATTTGATTAAACCGAATGGTTGCTGGTTCAAATCCCTGAGCTGACTAGGTGAAAAATCTGACGATCTAACCTTGAGCAAGACACTTAACCCTAAATGCTCCTGTAAATAGCTCTGCACAAGAGCGTCTGCTAAATTTTAAACGTAATCCCTCTTATTTTTGTGTCATTCCGCTCTCATGCAGTCTCGTGATCTGTGTGTATACGCCTCTGTCCGTGGTTGGAAGGAATAGGTGCAATGAATTATGGTCATTGTAGTTAATTACCATATTTCTGCACTGAACTAGGTTGAATATTTGCCTAATAAAAACTGCAAGTTCCATTGAGCCCAGCGTCCCACATAGTTCTTGACTTAATTTCTCAAGTGAACGATTTAATTTCTTTCTAGAGAAACGGTGTGTTGAGTTCACAAAAAACCCTAACTGAATCGAATTCAAGTCATTAAACCGACGTCAGTCAATTAGTTCTTCGGGATCGGTGTCCCTACCACGGGATGTTGAGCTAACGTAGGCTAACGTGATTAGCATGAGGTTGTAAGTAGCAAGAACATTTCCCAGGACATTGAAATAGCTGATATTGGCAGAAAGCTTAAATTCTTGTTAATCTAACTGCACTGTCCAATTTACAGTAGCTATTACAGTGAAATAATACCATGCTATTGTTTGAGGAGAGTGCAGTTTTGAACATGAAAAGTTATTAATAACCCCCCAAAATTAAACTGACATTTTGGTGAATTGTTCAATACTATTATGCTATCTCAGCCCTATATGATTAAATTAGGTAAGATAAGGTGAGGGTTGATCATGATGCGTACAGTACAAATGCAATGTAGTTGCAGTACAAAATAGGCTGCAGTCTTTATGCTGCAATGGATTTGTACCTCCTCACTCCCAATTAAACCCTAATTTCAGGATTTCCATACACGCCTAGGGTTCAATCTGTTCCTTCGTCTTTTAAATTTTATGGAGGCACCAGTTGGGATTTGGGTTCCATTGCAAATGAATTGACGGCATACTGTACCTCTGCCCATTCCTCTGAAGCCATCTGTCCCTCTCCCGTATCGGCCCTGTCCCTCCACCTCTTCCTTCTCGACTACCAAGCTGGAGGTATGGCCAGCTGGGCAGATGTGCAGTGACACTATCACGCAGCAGTCTACAGTCACACAGTGATCTGCAGCCAGGGCGGTGCAGGGCAAAAAGGGGAGGGGGTACGGGTCAAGGTCATTCTTCATCTTTATCCTCTTATCGAGGAGCAGAGGAGGCAACAACAGCCCTCATTGAAATACACTTCACAGAACATATAGAAAATGTTTTAAAGGTCTAATCTTTTCTCCAAAAAGCGGTTTTATACACGGAAAATGGGCATTCGAATGTTAGGATTTACTATGAATGTTGGGGTTTATTATTCTATAGTGAGACAGGCACAGTGAAATACCATCCACATTCCTCAATCGGTAGAGGTATATTGCTGTCTTACTACCTTCTTTACAGGGAGGAGAGGTGGGGGTTAGGAAGGAGGGGGTTCAGTGATGAGAGGGTCCCTTCCATTGTTAGGTAGAGTAAATGGCTGAAAGTCTAAATTCATTGTTAAGCTGTCGCCACATTGATATCTGCCTGTGACCAATTTCAGGAACCTTCTTCATTTACTGTCCCCCAAAGCACTTCCCTGTGATGTCCTGTTGAAATGTGAGCGCATTGGTGACGCGGGGGCCTCATAAAATAGGCCTGGGTTCAATTTCAGTCAACACGCTTCAGTATATAATGGCCAGCCTTAATTGCAGTCAGCAAGGTGTTGTTAAAGGAGAAGTTTGCTTTTTCAACCAAATCTCTACTTTTGATGGGATTTGGCTTGTTTTTGAAAAACTTACCCCAACCATCGATTCACTTCCTCATCCTCGTTGTGCAGTACTCTGAAAAAGCATGAACAAATGCTCCAAAAACACCCAAATACGTCCTTTTAGAATCGGAAAACGCCCTCAGTATAGTGATGCAGGTCTTTAGATGTTGTACACATTAAATTGTGTCATTCCGAACTTTATCCGCAATGTTATATTCCATTTTGTGCAACTCGAGCTGTTTCCCTTATCCAGCATTTCCATTCTCAGTGTAGCCTGCTGCTAGAATGGATGGAGAGGTATCACTTGATTCGCAACCAAATGGAATATAACTCATCTTGAAAAAACGTATACTAAAAACTTGGATATCAATCCGCCATCGTTAATACAATGGAAAAATCTAAGGATTTATTATGTAAATATTGAAATAGCATGGGCAACAGAGAAAAACAAATTGATACAATTTCAGGCAAACAATAATGCAGGCACTAGGGATGCGGGTGTGAGTATGCAGGTCTGAGCAGATAATAGTAGTCATTGTTTGTGTGCGTCTGTAAATAGTTTTTCTTATGTATAAATTTGTATCTTGATGTGGGGGAAAAAATGGAAGAAAATGAAAAAGTTGCGGATAAAGTTCCGAATGACACAATTTCATGTGTACAACTTCTAAAGACCTGCGTCACTGTACTGAGAGCTTAGTTGGGTGTTTTTGGAGCCGTTGTTCTTGTTTTTTCAGAGCCCCGTACTGCACAACGAGGATGAGGAAGTGAATCGCTGCTTGGGGTACGTTTTTCAAAAGCAAGTGAAATCGCAAAAGAAAAGTGTCTGGACCCTTCCATAACATGCCATTTACATCAAAAATAGAGATTTGGTTGTAAAAAATGAAAATTCTCCTTTAAGGCCATCCGACTTACTGTACATATCTCTTCCAAGCATACAGAAATAGATGGTCAATGTTAATTTCCACAGCGATGGCTTTCTTCAAATGTTGAAAGTGGTTCTGCAGTTGTGGCTCGTGACATATCAACAAGGTGTATGTTTTTTCCCCTCCTACCTTGCCCTTCCTCTAGGTCAGTCTGTGTGTGGGGTATAAATTGATAGCAGGCTTTGGATGTCATATCTAATTAGTCTCAGTGTGCCCCCCCCCACCCCATCCTCTCCCCCCACCCCATCCTCTCCCCCCCAACCCATTCTCTCCCCCACCCCATCCTCTCTCCCCCACCCCATCCTCTCTCCCCCCACCCCATCCTCTCTCCCCCCACCCCATTCTCTCCCCCCACCCCATCCTCTCTCCCCCCACCCCATCCTCTCTCCCCCCCACCCCATTCTCTCCCCCCACCCCATCCTCTCTCCCCCCACCCCATCCTCTCTCCCCCAACCCATCCTCCCCCCCACCCCATTCTCTCCCTCACCCCATCCTCTCTCCCCCCACCCCATCCTCTCTCCCCCACCCCATCCTCTCTCCCCCCACCCCATTCTCTCTCCCCCCACCCCATTCTCTCCCCCACCCCATCCTCTCCCCCCCACCCCATCCTCTCTCCCCCCACCTCATTCTCTCTCCCCACACCCCATCCTCTCTCCCCCCACCTCATCCTCTCTCCTCCCACCCCATCCTCTCTCCCCCCACCTCATTCTCTCTCCCCACACCCCATCCTCTCTCCCCACACACATCCTTTCTCTCCCCCCACCTCATCCTTTCTCCCACCACCTCATCCTTTCTCCCCCACCTCATCCTCTCTCCCCACACCTCATCCTCTCTCCCCACACCCCATCCTCTCTCCCCACACCCCATCCTCTCTCCCCACACCCCATCCTCTCTCCCCACACCCCATCTTCTCTCCCCACACCTCATCCTCTCTCCCCACACCTCATCCTGTCTCCCCACACCCCATCCTCTCTCCCCACACCCCATCCTCTCTCCCCACACACATCCTTTCTCTCCCCCCACCTCATCCTTTCGCCCCACACCTCATCTTCTCTCCCCACACCCTCATCCTCTCTCCCCCCACCCCGTCCTCTCTCTCCACACCTCATCCTCTCTCCCCACACCCCATCCTTTCTCCCCACACACATCCTTTCTCTCCCCCCACCTCATCCTTTCGCCCCACACCTCATCCTCTCTCCCCACACCCCATCCTTTCTCCCCACACCCCATCCTTTCTCCCCACACCCCATCCTTTCTCCCCACACCCCATCCTTTCTCCCCACACCCCATCCTCTCTCCCCACACCTCATCCTCTTTTCCCCCACCCCTCATCCCCTCTCTCCCCCACCTCATCCTCTCTCTCTGTCACCCCACCCTTTCTCATTCTCCATGACTTTGTTTTATTAATGTCAGCCTGAAACTCCAATTTGTTTTCACCCAAATTACTTGTCAATAGGCCTGCTTAAGCGCGCCCCATTTGGCCGCCAAGTATAAGGAATCAGCCAATCGGTCACATCTGCAGTTCCTGGAGTTTGTCCACCCACGACTCTGCCTACTGAAGTTGAGGAGCTTTGGAGAGAAGCTTCAATGTCATTTTCAAACTTAATTCAGCAGAAGTTTTATTCATCGATTTAACGATTGAAGTCACGGTGTGGTGACCCCTCCATCTCTCTCTCTTCTTTTGTCTCTGCAGCTGTCAACTTCACGAAAGGTCCAAATGGAAGACAATATAACACCTTCATAAACCTCCTTTACAAGCTCCTAGTTAGGTCTATATCGCCTTCTAGCAGACAGCAGCACTTACCTTTAAAAGGGCTCGTTTTATAAGAGGATGGCAGTGGACTTATAACACACACATTCTGGAAATTGAATAGGTTCAATGACTCTGCAAAGTTGTAAATATCAGTATGGGCTACATATTGTTCTCATTTCCTACCTTGCTTTCAATTGCCTCATGTGGCAAACACACCAGAGATACAAGTTGATACACATGGACACATGGTGCCCTTGTTGCCTCAGTATTCTGGGTTGATTTGCTGAGCGCTCTTGGAGGTCCTGAGGATGCTTCTGTTTTTACAGTCACTATTTATGGTGCCGATGCATAATGTTTGTCTGCTTCTTTGCTGCTTCTTCCACCCGAAATGCTGTGGAGATTTACACTAGTCCTTCTCACCACTTTCCTCCTCGCCCTCTCTTTTCCCAGGAGCCCCAGAACTCTGTTTCCCTCCCCAGGGACACAGTGGACACCCCAGCTAAATCACACCTTGGTACGTGCCAGACACAGGCCGTGTTGTGGACCTGGGAATGGTACTATTTCACCCAGCAGGGCTTTGGTTTAGGCGTCCTCCTGACTGCCTGTGAGCCTCCCTAAAGCCTCTGGTCCTCATTGTCTCTTAATTGGTATTAGATTCCCACCACCTTTGTTCCACTTAGAATTAGAAGCAGCCAATTAGAATGGGAGACAGCAGAGTAAATCTGGGTGGCTGGAGATTTGTGGGAAGGATTCCCAGTAGTATCAAACAGTGTTTGCTTCACATCTAATGTCTATCAACAGAATGTAACTGAGTTTACATTGCTGAAGAGAAAAGGGCTTAGTTGGTGAAATGCCAGAAACATGATTAAAAGGAAATGTTGAAGTGTCTTTTCTTTTCACCCCCTTTTTCATCATATCCAATTGGTAGTTCCAGTCTTGGCCCATCGCTGCAACTCCCATACAGACTCAGGAGAGGCGAAGGTCAAGAGCCATGCGTCCTCCAAAACACAACCTCGCCAAGCCGCACTGCTTCTTGACACAATACACACTTAACCGGCCGCACCAATGTGTCGGAGGAAACACCGTACACCTGGCGACCGTGTCAGCATGTATACGCCCGGCCCACCACAGGAGTCGCTAGAGAGCGATGGGACAAGGACATCCCGGCCGGCCAAACCCTGCCCTAACCCAGACGACGCTGGGCCAATTGTGCGTCACCTTATGGTCGCGGCCGGCTGCGACACAGACCGGTATCGAACCAGGATCTGTAGTAACTCAGCTAGCACTGCGATGCAGTGCCTTAGACCGCTGCGCCACTCGGGAGGCCTTCCACACTGTATTTGTCTTTCTCCCAAATCCCCTCCCCCCTTTCCTCTGACCCCCTCCTTCCATCCCTGAATCCCTCCTGCCCCCGCTTTTTCCATCCCTCCCTGTGGATAATATTAATCCATAACATGTTTTTTTTACAGCAACTCTGACACACACACCGACACCCATAAATCCACAGGCTTGTTCCTGTAGTAGCCTGGGGAAGCAAGTCGTTAGGGCACAGTGCAATGGCTCATCGCTTTGCTAAGTGACCAAAGTCATTTGAAAATCTAACTATTTCCCCATTTACTTTTTCTTAAAACCCAACTGAGAAAACCTCTCAATGGGTTGTATATACCTCAAACTATTACTTTCTGAAAATGACTTTTAAAGCACTTTCAAGGTATGCTTATGGCCAGTAGTTTGTCCTTGTGGTTCTGTGGAACTAGAAATATGAAGTATTTGCCACATCCAGAGCCCTTAAATTGGTTCATGGTAATTGCTGATGTACAAGAAAGCATAGCTTTTGCATCATATGGTGACAGATGTGTTAACTCACAACTAAACTAATCACTCTCATGCAAACTAGCCAGTCAAGCTAAATGGGTTTTATTATGCCAGTGATTTGTTGGCTCAGGTGGTTCAACCAGGTAGCATTGCGCTGTAAGGATCAATGCTAATGTATCTGTGGACTCTAATGTGTTCTGTAATTATGGGATATTCGCCCAGCAAGTTATGGATGAGCACATTATCGCTCCTCTTACCAGTGTTTCCCCCATTCAATCTCAATCCTGTATGCATTAACTCATGGTTAGACCAATGACCTCAGCACTTTGGTTACGGCTTAAGAGACAACTATAGCACTGTCAGAAGCCCACATATCCCTCCAACAAGCTGTTCAGCTCCAAACAAATCCCAAACAAATTGAACATGACATTGAATCAGGAGCAACCTTGATGTCAGCGTGTCTGTCTCTCTACAAGTTGCACAAATTAGAATGCTGATTTAGCCACGTAGTTAGCATAGACACAGTCGAGTAGACGCTGGGGTACTGAAGGATCACCTGAGGCTCTGCTACTGATTAGTGGAGCAATCTGAACGCTGCTGCTCCACTTATCAGGGAGACCTCTCTGTGGACCGACGCCCTCTGAAGGTCGCTCCTGGTGAAGGTCGCCCTCCTCCTCACGCTGATCTGACACAATTAAGATGAATTAGCGTGAACACAACCTTAGATGTCTCTCAGACAGCCTAGAGAGCAAAATAGAGAGAGAGAGAGAGAGAGAGAGGAGGGAGATTGAGTTTATTGGAAAGTTTAAAAGGGAGAGAAAGCAATAAAAACACACCACAGTGTGACTTTCAGCCTGGAGGGTAAGCTTGTTAGATTGTATTGCTACTTTATAGGGTGGAAAATTGCACTGTGACATCCTGACACAGGTCAGGTGGTAGCAGCAGGCAGTGAATATGAGGAGTACTGGACATTAGGGTGGGAGGACGGCCTGTGGGGAGAAACAAACTAGTCCAGTTGATTCCAGCTGAAATGCATAATGGACTTTATAGAAATATTGACCGCTGCATCCTAATTCTCCTTCAAAACAGTAAATGCGTTCGGTTTTAAAAGCTTTGTAGCGCTGTATAATAGCATCCTGTCCGGTGACCTCCTTTCCATTGCCACAACACATACCCGGTGTATATTACCAATCATTCCCTCCAGTAGCAGACAGTCCACCTGCAGAGCGTACCTGAATCTTCTAATAGCTTTTCTAATGCGTCCAAAATATCCAGTTACATCAGCTGCTAATAACAGCCCACACTGTCTGTAATACCACAGCCCACACTGTCTGTAATACCACAGCCCACACTGTCTGTAATACCACAGCCCACACTGTCTGTAATACCACAGCCCACACTGTCTGTAATACCACAGCCCACACTGTCTGTAATACCACAGCCCACACTGTCTGTAATACCACAGCCCACACTGTCTGTAATACCACAGCCCACACTGTCTGTAATACCACAGCCCACACTGTCTGTAATACCACAGCCCACACTGTCTGTAATACCACAGCCCACACTGTCTGTAATACCAGAGCCTGATGTTCATTGAGACATGCTCTATGTGGTCTTACAGAGCCTGGATCCTGGTAACCATGGCACTCACCTCACCCTGTCAGCAATGTTCATCTAAAACCAAACAGGTGGCTTCACCACACTCACACACACACACGCACACACACACACACACACACATACACACATACACACACAGACACACATACATTGGGGTTTACTTTCTAAGTGGGCTGTATAATAACCCATCCCTTTTAGTCATTTAATAAAAGTTAAATGTTATTTTCTAATTAAGTTAGTGTTAAGAAATTACCCTACTTCTCTTTGGGCTGTCAAGGTAAACATAAAAAAGTGATCATGCATTTGAGTGATGACAGGGATGTTGTGTATTTATTTTTTAAATACCCTATGGGATGTCCTTCCAAGCTTCACTGTGCTATGTTAAAGTTATTGGATGTTTTTGAGTTTGGATTTCTGGCACCTAAATACTCACATTCTTTACTCACAACGGTCCACCATTTTGGCATCCACAAATGATGTGCCTGTTTGGTAGAAACAAGTGACTAGAAGCAACCTTCCATAACACAGTATACGGTGCTGATCTGAGGGGACTGGGAGACTGAGTGGAGAAGGGGCAGAAGGCAGCTCTGTGCTGGTCTGGTTGGGCAACTCCAGGGACTTTGGCACTAATTGACTGAGGGAAGAGGATGGGTTTTGGCTAAAGGAAGGATCTGTTTTGCTAACCCATCGACCCTCATAATTTCAGACAGGGAATGTATCCATTCATTGTCTGCCAGTTGAATGTTGTTGTTCTGAGTCCCTGGAGGCTATTCCGTGGTTTTATGCATCTCAAAATGACTATCAGCCTAAAATTAAGCTCACTGTAAAAACCTTATTTTAGTCTTTGTCATTCATAAAAAATTCACGCCTCCTGTACAAACAGGTGTTAGCCTATTGGGAGGTGGGAGATGAGAAAGAACTCTTATTCGCTGACAGTAAATTCACGCCTCCTGTACAAACAGGTGTTAGCCTATTGGGAGGTGGGAGATGAGAAAGAACTCTTATTCGCTGACAGTAAATTCACGCCTCCTGTACAAACAGGTGTTAGCCTATTGGGAGGTGGGAGATGAGAAAGAACTCTTATTCGCTGACAGTAAATGCATTCAGTGACTGAGTTAGTGTGTTGTAAATGAGAACAACGTCAATCAGTGTCGAGTTTACAGTAGTTGCTGCCATGATATTTAAATTGTTGCCAAGTGCACCTGTATCAAATCTTGAACAAAAGATTGCCTCGTTGAAAAACCCTAACAACTATGGAAATGGCTGATAAACAACATCAATGTAATGTGCCCTAGTGAAATTAAAATAGGAAATAACCTCTCAAGAAAAGAAATGATTGACTGCATGCGTCCCGTTTAAACGTGTTTCTCTCTACGGTGGGAATATGTTCATGCGTTTTTAGATAGCAAATGCAATGTTTAATTGTACAGAAATGACTTTTAATGTATGAGTTTTCATCACTGTTAGCTTGATAAATAGTGTTTGAGAGAGATTACTCCTTCTATGATAGAGAGGAGCATATTGAAAACAGCACCAAGATGATTCCTAAAACGTGGCCTCAGTTCTGCCACGTTCCTATCATGGCCATTAAGTTCACAGGCAATACTGTGGGATGGTTATTCAGAACAACTTATCACACTTTTGGTATTTCGGTATTAAGCCATGGCCTGAGGTATAAGTCTGGCTAATTCAACAAATATTTATTTAAGCCAGTAAGATGACTGAGAACACATTCTCATTTACAGCAACTACCTGGGGAATAGTTACAGGAGAGAGAAAGGGGATGAATGAGCCAATTGTAAACTGGGGATGATTAGGTGGCCATGATGGTGCAAAGGCAAGATTGGGAATTTAGCCAGGACACCAGGGTTAACACCCCAGCCGAAATACAGCACCCTACACAGGGCAATGTCCCCAATCACTGCTCTGTGGTGTTGGGATATTTTTTTAGACCAGAGGAAAGGGTGCCTCCTACTGGCCCTCCAACACCACTTCCAGCAGCACCTGGTCTCCCATCCAGGGACTGACCAGGACCAACCCTGCTTAGCTTCTAGAAGCAAGCCAGCAGTGGGATGCAGGGTGGTATTCTCCTGCCCATATTTGATATAGATAGATGTTAGGAAGGATGATGAAACAAACTGGCCTGACCCTGACATGCAGTCACCAGCACTAGCCTCCTAGACCACACCCAGTAACACCTCCTCCCCAGCCCAGTAACACCTCTGTCTTAGTGTCCAGCCATCTCCTGGTAAATCATGAAGGACCCCAGAGGAGAGAGGCCTGCTGGAATTGGAATCGGAAGAAGTGTGTAAATCTGATCTATAGGGCTAATTGAGTCCACTGTGAATGGCAAACATGCTGCCACAGGTCTGTGAGGACGGCAGTAGTAGGTGTATCAGGAGCAGAAGTGACGGGAGTCTTAAGGTGAGAGACAAGACTCATTTCCGACTGATGAAATAGCCATTGCCTCCCTTTCCCATTTCAGCTGTCCTGTTTATTGCATCACCTAAAATGCTGGAAAAAATGTATTTCGGAAAGCAGGAGTAAAATCTCATTTTTATAGGCCGTCACATCATTTTCCTCCAGACAGTCAAAAGGTAGAGGTACTTTCTCCTTCACCCTCCCTCCCTCCCTCCCTCCCTCCCTCCCTCCCTCCCTCCCTCCCTTTGCTCAAAGTTGTTCTAGGAATTACATTGGATCAATATAATGTTATTTGTCTGTCCATGTTCCTCAAGGTGTGAAATAAAACCTATCAGTAAGCAGGTTTCGATCCAGTCATTTCAGGCGGATGAATTACTTGATGCATAAAAAACACTCACGCCAGGCCTTATGGAAACAGCTAATTTTTTGGTAAAACATCCCAATGTCGACAAAACAAAATACACAAGACAAAGTGGGATTTTTTGGGGTCTGTGAAATAGATTATGATAAAATTCCAGTGGAAATGCTTTTATGGACAAATATTTATATTAAAAGCATAATTTCACAGTAAACTTGGAGTCACACGATAATATGTTTAGTTTGAGGGTAGGCTATCATTTGAATAGGGACATGATGATTGGTGCTTGACTGCAATTATCAAATACAAATGATCTGGCTTTTATCCACATCTCATCATATAACCTACCCTGTCCAATTTAGCAGCGAACTGTTTATAGAGCATGCACCAAAACCAGATTGGGCAAGTTTGCAATATTATCGCAATACGTTTTGTGAGAAAACCATTGGTAGAGTTGAAAATGCCATGGAAACCCATTTAACTTATATTTTTATTCGGTACATTGAAACTTAACCACAAAAGTTTGTTTTTTAATGTGCACTACGTCGTCATGCACAGCCTTTTATAACAAGTCAGTTTGGTGGAAACACCCCTCTGGTGGTAATGTGCATATTGTTTTTAATGCAGATTTTAGAATGTTCGCATGAAAATCTGTCGCCAATTGGATGGAAGCCTAGCTACTCCTGCCTTTTACACAACAGGAAGACACCTCCCCCTTTGTCTGTCTCTGTTTGGACTTTAATGGCTTCATTTAAGCCAATAATATGAACCCAGTACCCATGCATTATTTCCATGTTCTTTACGATAGAGGAGTTCCTTTGAAAAGAGATATAGTAAATACAACAGATTCATCAAACAATCAGTTTGGAATTGCTATAGCACACACAACAATGTATGTAATCCCAGTGGTATTTGCATGTACCATAGATTAGGTAACATTGGATGTGTTTCTAAAGTGGTTGATTCCTTATACGACTCGAAGGTAACATTGTCTTCTTTAATAGCAATGCATCCCTACACTTTACCGTACATTTATATCTCATGTGGTACAATACAGCAATTACATGTTTCAATGTGCTCAAAACTCTTCTCAACCTGTGACTTATCTTCATTGTGTTTCATACATTTATGCTTCTCTCAGACAAACCACTTTTTCATAACGTCACAGTCCCCTACACATGCACGCACACACACACACACACACACACACACACACACACACACACAGAAATTATTCCCATAATTGCGTCCTTAATCATATTCATGTTTTATTATTCTTCATATAAGGAACTATTATCTGAATACTCAGCCTGTAATGAATCCGTAGCACAGTGCATTGATAATGTAATTCAGGAGAGAAAATATCAATATTTATTCATCACCGTAATTACACTATGAGGAGCATTTAGTGCCCAAAAAATGGTGTAATATATTGATGCAGTACACTGAGTTTTTATCTCCAGAAACATAATGTAGCACTCCATTTACATTCTGAATTGGATCAACATACACTGCGTGCACAATTATAAGGCAAATTGTATTCCTCAGGATTAATTTTATTGTTGAACAAACACAATGCATTCAGTCAATCCAAAATGTTATTGAACCTCAAACCTGAATGTTTAACTAAGGAAAAGTGAGTTTTGTCTTTCTCAGGGGAATATATACAGTTGAAGCCAGAAGTTTAAATACACTTAGGTTGGAGTCATTAAAACTCGTTTTTCAACCACTCCACCAATTTCTTGTTAACAAACTATTGTTTTGGCAAGTGGGTTAGGACATCTACTTTGTGCATGACACAAGTAATTTTTCCAACAACTGTTTACAGACAGATTATTTCACTTAAAATTCGCTGTATCACAATTCCAGTGGGTCAGAAGTTTACATACACTAAGTTGACTGTGCCTTTAAACAGCTTGGAAAATTCCAGAAAATGATGTCATGGCTTTAGAAGCTCCTGATAGGCTAATTGACATGATTTGAGTCAATTGGAGGTGTACCTGTGGATGTATTTAAAGGCCTACCTTCAAACTCAGTGCCTCTTTGCTTGACATCATGGGAAAATCAAAAGAAATCAGCCAAGACCTCCACAAGTCTGGTTCATCCTTGGGAGCAATTTCAAAACGCCTGCAGGTACCACATTCATCTGTACAAACAATAGTACGCAAGTATAAACACCATGGGACCACACAGACGTCATACCGCTCAGGAAGGAGACGCGTTCTGTCTCCTAGAGATGAACGTACTTTGGTGAGAAAAGTGCAAATCAATCCCAGAATAACAGTAAAAGACCCTGTGAAGTTGCTGGAGGAAAAAGTTACAAAAGGTTCTATATCCACAGTAAAACGAGTCCTATATCAACATAACCTGAAAGGCCGCTCAGCAAGGAAGAAGCCACTGCTCCAAAACTGCCATAAAAAAGCCAGACTACCGTTTGCAACTGCACATGGGGACACAAAGATTGTACTTTTTGGAGAAATGTCCTCTTGTCTGATGAAACAAAAATAGAACTGTTTGGCCATAATGACCATCATTATGCTTGGAGAAAAAAAGATGAGGCTTTAAGCCGAAGAACACCATCCCAACCATGAAGGATGGGGGTGGCAGCATCATGTTGTGGGGGTGCTTTGCTGCAGGAGGGACTGGTGCACTTCACAAAATAGATGGCATCATGAGGATGGAAAGTTATGTGGATATATTGAATCAACATCTCAAGACATCAGTCAGGAAGTTAAAGCTTGGTTGCAAGTGGGACTCCCAAATGGACAATGACCCCAAGCATACTTCCAAAGTAGGACAACAAAGTTAAGGTATTGGAGTGGCCATCCCAAAGCTCTGACCTCAAACCTATAGAAAATGTGTGGTCAGAACTGAAAAAGCATGTGGGAGCAAGGAGGCCTACAAACCTGACTCAGTTACACCAGCTCTGTCAGGAGGAATGAGCCAAAATTCGCCCAATGGAAGGCTACCCGAAACATTTGACCCATGTTAAATAATTTAAAGGCAATGCTACCAAATACTAATTGAGTGTATGTACAGTAAACTTCTGACCCACTGGGAATATAATGAAATAAATAAAAGCTGAAGTAAATCATTCTCTCTATTATTATTCTGACATTTCACATTCTTAAAATAAAGTGGGGATCCTAACTGACCTAAGACAGGGAATTTTTACTAGGATTAAATGTCAGGAATTGTGACAAACTGAGTTTAAATGTATTTGGCTAAGGTGTATGTAAACTTCCGACTTCAACTGTAAGTGTGCACAATTATTAGGCAACTAACTATTAGTGTGCAGAATTATTAGGAAACTAAATTACAAAAATTATTTCTCCTGACTCACTTGCTTATTCTCAATTTGTAGAGTAAGTGTAACAAATAAGTAACACAAAATGACAATTAAATAACATTTTTGGCCTTTCAAAAATATTCAGTGACCAATGTAGCCACCCTTCTTTTAAATAACTGCCTTGAGCCTTCCTTCCATGGAGTCTGTCAGTTTTTTGATCTGTTCACGATCAACTTTCGCTGAAGCAGCAACCACAGCCTCCCAAATGCTGTTCAAAGAGGTGTATTGTCTTCCCTCACTGTAAATCTCACGTTTGGGAAGGACCCACAAGTTCTCAATAGGATTTAAGTCAGGTGAGGAAGGGGGCCAGGTCATTATTCAGGCATCTTTGAGGCCCTTGCTGGCTATCCAAGCAGTGGGATACTTGGATGCATGCGATGGAGCATTGTCCTGCATAAAGATCATGGCCTTCTTGAATGCTGAGGACTTCTTCCTGTACCACTGCTTGAAGAAAGTATCTTCCAGTTTCAGTCCATCTTCAAACCAAAAAGGTCCAACTACCTCATCCTTAATTATAGCAGCCCATACCAGTACCTCTCCTTCACCTTGCCTGACTCGAAGTTGTGCCCTGTGTCCATTATTGATCTAGCCATGGGCCCATCTATCTGGTCCATCAAGAGTCACTCTCATTTTATCTGTCCATAAAACCATTGAAAAATCTATCTTTAGGTATTTCTTTGCCCAATCTTGACGCTTCAACTCTTGAATCTTATTCAGTGGTGGTCGTGTTTCAGCCTTCTTGACCTTGACCATGTCTCTGAGCACTTGACACCTTGTAGATCTGGACACTCCAGGTAGGTTGCAGTTCTGGATTATGGTGGCACTGGAGGATAATGGGTTCCTGGTACCTTGACGGTTAATTAAGTATTTTGCTGTTAGTTTGCGCCTTTTCTTCTCCATGCATTTTTTGCACCCCAGTTGACTATTCGCAACAAAACGTTTGATTTTCCGGGGGTCACGCCTCAATAGTTTAGCTATTTCAAGAGTGTTGCATCTGTCTGAAAGGCATTTGACCATTTTTGACTTTTCGGTGTCAGTTAAATCTCTTTTTTGGCCCATTTTACCTGAGGTAATGAAGCTGCCTAATAATTATGCACACCTTGACATAAGGTGTTATTCACTTTCGCCACACCCTCCCTCATTACACAAATACATATCACCTGAAAATTATTCAATCCAATAAGCATTCAAGTGTATATGGTTTGGAGTTGGAAAATGTGCATAGAAATAATGAGAAGATCAGAATACTCACTTGCCTAATAATTGTGCATGCAGTGCAGAAACAGATTGAAAGCAGAAAATGTTGACTCATTGGGATGTAAACTTTAGGCACTGTACTTGTTTTGGGAGATTGTTAATACATGCACTTTGACATTTTCATTAGTGTACCTCTTGGGCACGTGGATTTTCATTGGGTGGTGTTTGATGATTTCAAACCCAAAGGTCACGGGCAGTCCAGTAAGATCAACTTTGATCAGTTGAATCAATGTGTTGTCCCAGGTAAAACACATAGGAGGAAGGAACTTGTCAAACCTTGTTAGTGCTTCTTTCCACTGAGATAATTAGACAGCCAGGACTGAGTCGAGTTTGTTTGCAACGGTGCATGAAGATGCAATTGTGTGATGGCAGGATAAACAAGAGAACAATTTCCTGTCTGAGAGATTCTTAGTTGCTCCCTCTTAGACTGAATACTTCAGCCGCTGTGAGTTATCAAATTGATACGTGCCTATAACAGTAACAGGAGAGAGAGAGAGAGAGAGAGACCTACTTGTTGAGGAGCATATCCTGTGCACCAGTAACATGTCTATAGTTCCACATCTGATATGAACATACCCGCAATTAATGATCAAACTGACATGAAATGACCTGTCACTCATTCCATCTCTAGCAGCTGTCCTAATTTAGCTGCCTTTGGGATGCCTGTGATGTGTTCGTGTTACTGGGACAGAGAATAAGTCACATAATCAGGTCTCTGAGTCTGGACAGTCTGCCATATAGACTAGTCCGCTCATCTCCTGACCCCCTTCGTTCCCTCTGACCAGCCCTGCTAGCCCCCCATCTCCTCTAGTCAGGCTTCCAGTCACGTGGGCCCAAGGAGCCCCAGTCAGAGAGGCCCCATCACAGGCTCTCATCAGGGACAAGATAGCGGTCTGTGTTCTCCTCATAATCAAAGCAACAGATGCCATTAGTCTGTGGTGGGTTGGCACAGTTTGGCCTACCCCTGGGTAATCAATTTGCAATGGCAGATGCTCACAGGGGTACAAATTTCCATGCCTCGCAGCAGCTGTTCCCAAATAAATATCAAGGATCGTTCTTTTTCCGTCTCCCTCTCTCTTCCAATCTACTTTTATCTCCCTGAACTATGTTATTTGGTATGCCAGCAGTAATCCCAACGCATGTTTGTATCTGTATTGAAAAAGTTTGATCATATGCTTTTGTTTCTTTATCTTGTGCAAACAAGTCCGTCTGCAAATCACCCCCTCCTTTTTCTCTCTATTCTCCTGTCTCTTCAGTCCACGCTTTCCCTCTCTCAGGGATACGTGGTGCATCTGAGATCGATATCTCTCTCTAAGCTGCCAGCAGAGGATGGGTGGAGACAGATGAGATAACTTTGGCAGCCGCTCAAAAAAGTTTCCTCCAACATCAACACTGATTAATGGCAATTAAAACATCAGCAGGTGAATGGATGAATGTATGAACCCACCAGTGGAGCAAAGTGGCAAAGCAAAGGCACTCATAAAACAAACTCAAGTCATTCATGTAAAGTCCAGGTTTGTTCAGCACAACTATGATAAATGTTACATCAACATCAGCATGCCTACCTGTCTTTACCTCCATGACTCTGCAGGACACTGGATTCATCAAGCCTTCCCTGTATAGCGTACAGCCCCAATTTGGCAACCATGATGGTGGGCTATTCTCTGAACCTTACGCATAGTCCACCTTCAATGACTCTAAATGTCTCGTTATTGTGAAAAGGCAATTATTTCCATTGTGCTTGTCACACACCCGAGGAGTTTTGACAGATGGCGGTGTGTCGCCTGGCAGCCGTGTCCATCCATTCTAATTAAGTGGTTGTGTTGGTGTGGTACCGGCACAGCGGGGAGCAGGCCGCAAGGAGAGGGCTGGGGGAGTGGTGGGTCAGGGACTGGGGAGGAGTGGTCAGGAGAACAGCGCCACCAAACAGGAGGTGCCAAACCTGGCATTCCAGCTGGTACACTGGCTGTGGTGAGACCTACTGTACACAAACCACCCAGAGGAGAATTACTGAAGGTCTGGCTAGGATGGGACGTCTGCTCAACTTTTCTGGTGAAACATTCGTTAACTTTGTTAAACATGATTGGAACACCTCCAATATCCTTTGAGTGCAGAGTGAGAGAGGGAACATGGCAAACAGACAAGGTTGTTGGATGATCCCTGCCCTTTTCTGCTCACTACAGAAACTCTGGTGTCAGGGGGCCAACCAAGGAGTGGGCAAATGTGTGTTGTCCTTGACTTATTGACTCCAGGAGTCAAGACCTGTGGGAATTGAGACACACAACACAGGGCTAAAAGTGGCTGAGAGAAAGGAACACACTCAGCTCTTGTTACTGTCACAGAGCAGCAAACACTGGTGCAAGTTCTTCACCCAGTTCCTTTCTCTCGTTCTCTTCTCTCGTTCTCTCACACTCTTTCAAATTAGTGATCTATTAAAGTGTGATTAAATGGAGATTAAATGGCCTTTCTTCTGTTGCTGATAAAGAGGGCCTTACTACCAATCTCTCTCTCTCTCTCTCTCTCTCTCTCTCTCTCTCTCTCTCAAGCTCTAACCTCTGTGAGTAGGAAAATATAGACGGTAGTGCTGAAGGGTTTGCTCATTGAGCTGTCTGGACTGTTTTGCCTTATCTCTGTGTGAATTGCACTCAGAGGAAATTGGAATGGTGTCTCCCTGGTCTCACTGGGCGTGTCTTCCCTTCCTCAACAGACTCAGTGTTGTAGCTAGTGGAGTCACACAGACCCATTACTGCTGTCTCAGTGGGCGCTGTGGACTAACTGTCAAAGCACTCTCACACCTGGGGCTTCTCTCTTGCTGCCGCCTCACACTACACTAGTAGAGGTTTACTGCTGTTTGGTGGTTACTGAAGTCTGAAGTCATTGACACAAGTAATATCTGCTGTGTTTTTGGTGGTAAAATACATTAGATGAGGTACAGCAAACACCTTTGTAGCAGAACCCTGATCTGTTTCCTTGAGTCTATTTATATCATTGTGATAAGATGACATTGATGTAGTCATTCATGACAATATGTTGTATCTCATTCTCTGGTGGTTACAGTATATTTCCACTCTTCATCTCAGACTGAAATACGCTGATAGGAGATCAGAAATAGAGGGGTGTTGCGTAACAACCACGTGGGGCAAAGAGTAGCTCTTAGCCCCGGGGTCAAGGTCGATGTGGCCCTGCTTCCAGAGATGTGGGGCTCGTATGGGATCGTTTCCCAGTGATAGGGAGGACCGAACACATAAATGAATTTGGCTTCCCAGCTGATTTCCTTTGGGGAAACTTCCATCCGCCGCTCCAAAAAGCAGCATCCAGGGCACTGTAAACCCACTCTGTAATCTTTCCACCTCCCTCTCTCTCTCTCTCTCTCTCTCTCTCTCTCTCTCACAAAACACTCTCTTGATCCCCCTCTCTCACTTTCCTCCTCCTCCCTTTCATCCCACGGCGTCTCCACACTCCTGCTTTTTATTAGCTCATTTTTAGTTTCCAATTGAACGGTTGAAGAGCAGTACAGAGAAAAAAAGAGTTGATCCTACAACGCAAACAATGAGATTGCCCTCCCTCTCTCCTTCCTTCTCCTCTATCTGGGAGTGGAGAGGAGATTAATGAGACTCAAGCACTTCCTAATTAGACAGCCATTTGTTTCCGAGCGCTCCCCAGTAGGGTTGTGAAGTAGTGCCTCGCTCTTCAACGGGACCCTGCAGTGCTATGTCCTGGGGTTGGGTAATTCACAACTTACAAAGAGCCAAGCCTACCACTGGTGGCTCTGTACCCCACACAGGACATGGAGAGGAGCTGGAAGGGAGACAGAGGTGGAGTTTAGGCTGCTCGCTAGCTTACCTTATCAGCAGACTGGTGTCAGTCAGAGTGATGTGGTGAAGCGCTAGCTAAAGCTGCTGCAGAGTCATTGACAGAGGATGAGTTGGACTGGCCTCCATCCATGTCCTTCAACCTCTACTTAATGTATACTGCAGTGACAATTACATTAGGGGTGGCGAACAACAATACATGGCTGTTTGCTGATGATGCTTGAGGGTTTTAAGCAGAGGAGGCTGCTTAAAACCACAGTGTTGTGTATGTATAAAGCCACAAAACCTTCCTACTGCATAGGAAACCTCACCGGGCTAAATAAAGCGTGTTTGGCACTGAACACATCTTTTGAGAGAGAGAGAGTTAACTTTGTGGAGTGGAACCTCCACTGTGCTGTACTTATCACAGTAGATTAATGTGGTAATTTCTCCCGAGGTGTCACAGGCCACATTTGGCCTTGTGAGGAAAATCAATAACAAAAATGATCAGGAGTCAACCATCTGGAATGTGTGTGATAGTGAAATCCATAGGAGCATATGAGGATGAGTCGATTCCATGTAGCCAGACTACAGGCTCATTGACTGCAGGGCAGAAAACAATAAATGTATCAACCAGCGCTGATGGATCGTGCTGCCTACAGAGAGAAAGGGAACTTGGAATGTGTTCTCGATGACACGGCTAACTGCATTTCCCTCTTTGCGGAAGGGATTTGAGATTTTAAAACCAGTGTGTCACCGGTGGGTGTAGCTGGTGCATGGAAGTCAGGCGCAGGAGAGCAGAGATGAGTGAACAAAGAAGCACTTTACTGAGGCAATTGTAAGAACAGAACGCAACCGCATCACAAAAACAAATGCCCAAAGAACAAGTGAGGCAGCACAAAGTACAACAACCTAGTACAAAGTACCGGCTGCCACAAATCACGGGTACAAAATAAACCCGGCGCAAACCAGCCAACCTAGACAATAAACAATACCCCACACAGACATGGAGGGAACAGAGGGCTAAATACACATAGTAATCATGAGGAGATGTAAACCAGGTGTGCGGGAAAACAAGACAAAACAAATGGAAAATGAAAGGTAGAGTGGCGATGGCTAGAAGACCGGTGACGTCGACCGCCGAACGCCGCCCGAACAAGGAGAGGGACCAACTTCGGCGGAAGTCGTGACACAGTGTTGGAATGGGAAAAATTGACAATTATGGATCAACAGTTGTTAATTGAAGATTGATAATTCAGGGCTGCTGTTATCATTTCACATTGCATTTTGTTTATCTAGACTAGTCTGCCACAATTGTGAATAGTAAGGTTGTGATGAATCCATATTCAAATAGGAAATAAATATTTGATAACATTTATTATTTTCTAAGTTGTCTCTATTCTTTATCAGACCAGATTGATTGACATGTTGAGAAGTGGGACATTCATCCACTGATATGGATCATTCAGATGCCATTGGTTCCACTTTGATCTCTTTGACTTGGTATTACCAACACAATCTCTGGCATGCATACAAACACTGAACACAGTCCACCATAATCAACTCTGCTTTCACAAATGAAAAGTGAAAAGGTGAATGAACGAGGGAAAGGGAATGTTCTCCTATTCTCCTAACCTTGACACAGGCACTCTCATTATGAGAAAGGCAATAGCATTAGGTAATGATGGGCCCTCCATGTCTCTCTGCTATGCATGTAAGTTGAAAAGTCAGGGGGAAAGTAGGAATGGAGTGAGGGAGGGAGGGGAAGGAGGGTCCAAGTCCCATTAGGGCACTCCCATTGCCCTTGTCTTGGGCACTGCCAAAGGCATGCTCGACAGGGGATTACAGTCAGTAGTAAAGCTAGCAGCCAGTGGTAGAGCCAGCAGTGGAGCCAGCAGCCAGCCTTAGAGCCAGCCAGCAGTAGAGCCAGCCAGCAGTAGAGCCAGCAGGCAGCCGTAGAGCTTGGAGCTAGCAGCTAGCAGTAGAACCAGCCAGCAGTGGAGCCAGTGGCCAGCTTTAGAGCCAGCCAGCAGTAGAGCCAGCCAGCAGTAGAGCCAGCAGGCAGCCATAGAGCTAGCAGCTAGCAGTAGAGCCAGCCAGCAGGGGAGCCAGCAGCCAGCCGTAGAGCCAGACAGCAGTAGAGCCAGCCAGCAGTAGAGCCAGCAATGGAGCCAGCAGCCAGCCGTAGAGCCAGACAGCAGTAGAGCCAGCAGGCAGCCGTAGAGCTTGGAGCTAGCAGCTTGCAGTAGAACCAGCCAGCAGTGGAGCCAGCAGCTTTAGAGCCAGCCAGCAGTAGAGCCAGCCAGCAGTAGAGCCAGCAGGCAGCCGTAGAGCTAGCAGCTAGCAGTAGAGCCAGCAATGGAGCCAGCAGCCAGCCGTAGAGCCAGACAGCAGTAGAGCCAGCAGGCAGCCGTAGAGCTTGGAGCTAGCAGCTAGCAGTAGAACCAGCCAGCAGTGGAGCCAGCGGCCAGCTTTAGAACCAGCCAGCAGTAGAGCCAGCAGGCAGCCGTAGAGCTAGCAGCTAGCAGTAGAGCCAGCCAGCAGTGGAGCCAGCAGCCAGCCGTAGAGCCAGACAGCAGTAGAACCAGCCAGCAGTAGAGCCAGCAGTGGAGCCAGAAGCCAGCCATAGAGCCAGCCAGCAGTAGAGCCAGCCAGCCGTAGAGCTAGCAGCCAGCAGTAAAGCTAGCAGCCAGCAGTAGAGCCAGCAGTGGAGCCAGCAGCCAGTCGTAGAGCCAGACAGCAGTAGAGCCAGCCAGCAGTAGAGCCAGCAGGCAGCCGTAAAGCTAGTAGCTAGCAGTAGAGCCAGCCAGCAAAGGAGCCAGCAGCCAGCCGTAGAGCCAGACAGCAGTAGAGCTAGCCAGCAGTAGAGCCAGCAGTGGAGCCAGCAGCCAGCCGTAGAGCCAGACAGCAGTAGAGCCAGCCAGCAGTAGAGCCAGCAGGCAGCCGTAGAGGTAGCAGCTAGCAGTAGAGCCAGCCAGCAGTGGAGCCAGCAGCCAGCTTTAGAGCCAGACAGCAGTAGAGCCAGCCAGCAGTAGAGCCAGCAGGCAGCCGTAGAGCTAGCAGCTAGCAGTAGAGCCAACCAGCAGTGGAGCCAGCAGCCAGCCGTATAGCCAGCCAGCAGTAGAGCCAGCCAGCAGTAGAGCCAGCCGTAGAGCCAGCAGTGGAGCCAGCGGCCAACCGTAGAGCCAGCCAGCAGTAGAGCCAGCCAGCCGTAGAGCTAGCAGCCAGCAGTAAAACTAGCAGCCAGCAGTAGAGCCAGCAGTGGAGATGGCGCCTGAGGGGATGGCTGCCATTTTACGGGCTCCTAACCAACTGTGTTATTTTGTTAGTTTTTTCGCATTGTTTGTAACTCATTTTGTACATGATGTTGCTGTCAAACTGGACGATCATTTTTTCTTTAATGAGTCCAATGCAAAGGATATACTGCTTTATCAAGACAAGGCCCAAATCCCTGTCATCAACGTGAAGAAAAGACGGAGAAAAAGAGGGAGGAGGGTGGGGTGCCTTGTAAGAATTTGCCGAAGAGTATGTAAACCCCCACTACCCTCCGTATTATTGGCCAACGTGCAATGATTGGAAAATAAACTGGACGATCTACGATTAAGTGTCACGATCGTCGTTGTAATGAGTAGACCAAGGTGCAGCGTGCGTAGAGTTCCACATGTTTTAATAAATGAAACTCACCAAAACAAATACAGCAGCAAATGAAACATGAAGTAATGGTGTGCTCACAGGCACAACACAAAAACAAGATGCCACAACTAAAGGTGGAAAAAAGGGCTGCCTAAGTATGATTCCTAATCAGAGACAACGATAGACAGCTGCCTCTGATTAGGAACCATACTCGGCTCAACACAAAGAAATAGACCAACTAGATTGCCCACCCCACATCACACCCTGACCTAACCAAACTAGAGGAAAATAAACGTCTCTCTAAGGTCAGGGCGTGACATTAAGACTGTCCTACCAACGGGATGTGGCTGAACGACGACACGGATAATATAGAGCTGACTGGCTTCTCCGTGCATTGGCAGGCAGGACAGAGCAGCTACGTCTGGTAAGACGAGGGGCGGGGGTGTGTGTCTATTTGTCAATAACTGCTGGTGCGCGATGTCTAATATTAAAGAAGTCTCCTCATGATAAGCTGTAGACACTGAAGCAACACTGAAGCATGCATGATTGCATCAGCTGTTCCGGATGACTGTGTGATCATGCTCTCCGTAGCTGATGTGAGCCAGACCTTTAAACAGGTCAACATTCACAAAGCCACGGGGCCAGACGGATTACCAGGATGTGTAGTCAAAGCATGCGTGGACCAACTGGCAAGTGTCTTCACTGACATTTCAACCTCTCCCTGACCGAGTCTGTAATACCTATATGTTTCAAACAGACCACCATAGACCCTGTGCCCAAGAAAGTGAAGGTAACCTGCCTAAATGATTACCGCCCCGTAGCACTCATGTCGGTAGCCATGAAGTGCTTTGAAAGGCTGGTCATGGCTCACGTCAGCACCATCATGCCGTAAACCCTAGACCCACTCCAATTCGCATACAGCCCCAACAGATCCACAAATGACACATTCTCAATCGCACTCCACACCGCCCTTTCCCACCTGGACAAAAGGAACACCTATGTGAGAATGCTGTTCATTGACTACAGCTCAGCGTTCAACACCATAGTGCCCACAAAGCTCATCACTAAGGTAAGGACCCTGGGACTAAACACCTTCCTCTGCAACTGGATCCTGGACTTCCTGATGGGCCGCTCCCAGGTGGTAAGGGTAGGCATCAACACACCTGCCACGCTGATCCTCAACACTGGGGGCTCAGGAGTGCTTGCTCAGTCCCCTCCTGTACTCCCTGTTCACACAGGACTGCGTGGCCAAGCATGACTCCAACATCATCATTAAGTTTGCTGACAACACAACAGTTGTAGGCCTGATCACCAACAACAATGAGACAGCCTATAGGGAGGAGGTCAGAGACCTGGCAGTGTGGTGCCAGGACAACAACCTCTCCCTCAATGTGAGCAAGACAAAGGAGCTGATCGTGGATTATAGGAAAAGGAGTGCCGAACAGGCCCCCATTAACATTGAAGTGGAGCGGGTCAAGAGTTTCAAGTTCCTTGTTGTCCACATCACCAACAAACTATCATGGTCCAAACACAACAAGACAGTTGTGAAGAGGGCACAACAACACCATTTCCCCCTCAGGAGACTGAAAAGATTTGGTATGGGTCCCCAGATCCTCAAAACTTCTACAGAGGCACCATCGAGAGCATCCTGACCGTTTGTGTCACTGCCTGGTATGGCCACTGCTCGGCATCTGACCGTAAGGCGCTACAGAGGGTAGTGCGTACGGCTCAGTACATCACTGGGGCCAAGCTTCCTGGAATCCAGGACCTATATACTAGGCGGTATCAGAGGAAGGCCCAAAATATTGTTAAAGACTCCAGTCACCCAAGTCATAGACTGTTTTCTCTGCTACCGCACGGCAAGCAGTGCCGGAGCGCCAAGTCTAGGACCAAAAGGCTCCTTAACAGCTTCTACCCCCAAGCCATAAGACTGCTGAACAATTACAGCTTCTACCCCCAAGCCATAAGACTGCTGAACAATTGAATCAAATGGCCACCCGGACCATGTACATTGACCCCCCCCCCTTTGTTTTTACACTGCTGCTACTTGCTGTCTATTATCTATGCATAGTCACTTTACAAATTACTTTGACTAACCTGTACCGCTGCACATTGACTAGGTACTGATACCACCTGTATATAGCCTCGTTATTGTCAAGTGGAACCATCAGGTTGGATAGAAATAACATAATTTTCGATGCACGGTCATTTGCAAATTGCTACTCTAAGAGCTTCGGATAAGAGCTAGGTAAATGAGTAAGCCGTTAGGATAAGGGGATTGTAAATATAAATGACAATTGTTTTAGATATATTTTACCTTATGGTTGCTGGAGACAAATGTGAAACCAGTCATATGGCAGCAAACTGAAGTATATCAACATCTTTTCCACTGTGAAGTTTATGATATGTTGGCCTTATAACTTGCATTTGCAGGCCACGGGTGCAATTTGGAGACCTAAGCTATAGGCTTCTGTAGTCATGCGCAAATACAGTAAACCTACGGAGTTGATTTATGATTCATGGAATGTTTTAATTATATGCCCAGACTTTTCACTGTTTTTTTTTATATTAGCTAATATCCACCGTCAGTTATACCCACATACATTTATATCTGTCACTGACTTTACTGTTAGTTTCCTTACATTTTGCATCATTCCATTACATCGTTAGTTTTTCCTCTGTCAGGTTTGCGTGGTTGTTCCTGAGGATCGTTAGCAATAGCGGATAATATTAGGCTAACGTATTACAAGTTGTGTAATAATTCCGGACATGTAGCCTGTCTGAATCATTATGGAATGTAGACCATATGTAGCAGTTTAAACCTGGAGCATGGCGCACTGTTTACGACTGGACCGTTGTCATCACAGTTCCTTGATTAGTGATGGTTATTAGGGTAGATTTATAAGACTACTGTTCAACACCTATTGTACACTTTTCTCACCTTCCAATATTTAATGGTTTGAATAATTGAATATGGTAACTTTCAGGATTAATCAAACCACTGTATGTTTTATTCACCAATATATTTAGTGCATAAAGGCTCTCCAACCCTGTTTTTTTTATTAATAAATACTTTCCTAACCCTAAATAATATACAAGATCAGAGTAAAGTACTGTAAAGGAGACTAATATGTGTGTATTTATATGGCTTTCTTTCATTGATGCCAAATATTCTGAACGTTCTCTTCATATATTCTAGTGCAGGGCTCTCCAACCCTGTTCCTGGAGAGCTACCTTCCTGTAGGTTTTCACTCCAACCCCATTTATAGCTAACCTGATTCAGTTTATCAACCAGCTAATTATTACAATCAGGCAGTGCTCTAGGAGCAGTGAGTCTGTCCAGAAATGTCAAATTAAAGGTACACCAAATATAAAGGGATGGCTTTAGATAAATGTACTGAAAACCCTATTGAATGAAAACTCCTTCAGAAAATCTATTGCCTAGCAAGTTGGAGGGTTTTCAGTACTGTTGTCATCTCATTCCAACCAGTGTTGTAAACATTGAAATGAAATACATTGACTTGACCTGACTAACAGGCTGTCGTCATCAGAAACAGGTATACATTGAAATTGCATTGAAAATTCCACATAGAAATGTTAAACATATTTTTCATCCTATATTCAATATATATATTGGGTGGTTGAAATTACGTAGAATTTTAAATTTGATTATACATTTTATTTGACCTTGTTTCAAGGTTGATAGTAAAATGTTATGCTTGAATCAACATCCCTCACAGTCCAATGATTTCTGCCTGATCAGGGACTCCTACTGGTATAGGAGGAGTAATGCATTTCAGTGAGAACAAGTCCACCATCCAGATGCCTACCTCTATATACCCTGCTAAGCAAACAAGCTGTGTTTGTTTCAGCTGAACTATCATGTCAACACATTTAGACATTGATCAGCTTTCATACTCCTTTGTGTAGACTACCTAAATAACATAGAATAGTTGAAAGTAACTCTAACTTTTCATACCCAAGCTGTATGTGGAAGTAAATTCAGAGTGAGGTTGGGTTTATGTCGGCTACATTGACATCTGATTTGCCCAACAAAGGACACCATCATTTCAACGTGTAGCTAGATATACTATCATTCATCCATGGTTGATTGGATTATGGGATGTTTAGAAGTTGTTACCATTAGCCCTGTAAATAGGATGTCAAATTCATGATAATAATAAAATACTTTTACCATAGGCGATGGTTGACCCCAGGTAGTATCAGGATAATCGAATTACATCTTCCAATTACTGCTACAGCAGATAGGCTGCTACGGTGTGTGTTGCCCCCCACTGTGGTGTCTGGGCTGTGATGAGAAATGAGGAGGAACACAAAGCAGTAACCAAGTGTTGCCAACTGTATTACTATGCCCTGCTGGCATAAGCAATGGCCCTGATTAGATTTAGAGCAGTCCTCCACCCAGAGGCCTTTTAAATGCCCCATGAATCATTAGCCCATTACAGCCCAGACTACGGTCTGAGGAGGATCCTGTCGTTTTAATGCATTTGTTTACTGTGTGATAGATTAGTATTTCATCAAATATTGGCGAAATGTTACAATTTGATCGACTTTAAGATAATTTACTATTCAGTTTGAATAGTAAAATATTTTGTGGATGATTTTTTTTCTCACTACTTGAATGCTACTTCACAGGATTATATTGTAATGGTCAGCCTAGAGGATATTTTCTGTAGCCTACACAGACGGACACAAATCTACTGTGCCCTTGCCATTAGAGGAGTTATACAGAATTTTATGGCTATTTTATTAAAATGCTCCACTACAAACACAGAGAAAGAAAGATTTATTCTGTAGCGTCCTGTTGTATATGTTTGAGGGATAAGTGCAGATTGTGCACACAGTCATGTGTTTTTTTTAACCCTCCTGGATACAAAGTTTATGTGTGTGTATTTTTCATTTGCAAACATTTGACAGCCATTTTCAGCTGCTCATGTTAGCTGGACTCTCTCTCTGGCTCTCCCCCTCCCCTGCCCTCATCCCTTCCCCCCCCCCCGCCACCACAACTGATAGGATCCTAAGCCCTATACTCAAGGTGACTTAGTGTCTGGGAAAATGTATGGAGTGTGAGGTACTGTAATTAATTCAAAGCACGGATGTGCTGAGAATGCCATTACACAGCCCTTCTGTAGATGGCGCAGGACTCAGCCTGGAGTGTGGGAACGTATTAGCCAGCAGTGTGTGTGTGTGTGTGTGTGTGTGTGTGTGTGTGTGTGTGTGTGTGTGTGTGTGTGTGTGTGTGTGTGTGTGTGTGTGTGTGTGTGTGTGCGTGTTTTTGAGTGTGTTAGTATACATGTTTACAGCTCACTGATCCACATCAGAGATAAGTAACATGACATGAGCA
Organism: Salmo trutta; assembly: GCF_901001165.1. Classification (NCBI taxonomy): domain Eukaryota; kingdom Metazoa; phylum Chordata; class Actinopteri; order Salmoniformes; family Salmonidae; genus Salmo; species Salmo trutta. The sequence continues at coordinate 57,658,584 of NC_042957.1, forward strand.
CTGTGAGAGGGGGAAGGGAGCGGAGCAGAAGAGTAATACAATGAAATGCGTTTTGAAACAGTCTGACTGCCATACGGATTAGAGGTCGACCGATTAATCGGAATGGCCGATTAATTAGGGCCGATTTCAAGTTAACAATCGGTAATCGGCATTTTTGGACACCGATTATGGCCGATTACATTGCACTCCACGAGGAGACTGCATGGCAGGCTGACTACCTGTTATGCGAGTGCAGCAAGGAGCCAAGGTAAGGTGCTAGCTAGCATTAAACTTATCTTATAAAAAACAATCAATCTTAACATAATCACTAGTTAACTACACATGGTTGATGATATTACTAGTTTATCTAGCTTGTCCTGCGTTGCATATAATCGATGCGGTGCCTGTTAATTTATCATTGAATCACAGCCTACTTCACCAAGCGGGTGATTTAACAAGCGCATTCGCGAAAAAAAGCACTGTCGTTGCACCAATGTGTACCTAACCATAAACATCAACGCCTTTCTTAAAATCAATACACAAGTATATATTTTTAAACCTGCATATTTTGTTAATTTTGCCTGCTAACATGAATTTTTTTTAACTAGGGAAATTGTGTCACTTCTCTTGCATTCTGTGCAACAGAGTCAGGGTATATGCAGCAGTTTGGGCCGCCTGGCTCATTGCGAACTGTGTGAAGAACATTTCTTCCTAACAAAGACAGCCAAACGGGGGATGATTTAACAAAAGCACATTGGCGAAAAAAGCACAATCGTTGCACGAATGTACCTAATCATAAACATCAATGCCTTTCTTAAAATCAATACACAGAAGTATATATTTTTAAACCTGCATATTTAGTTAAAAGAAATTCATGTTAGCAGGCAATATTAACTAGGCAAATTGTGTCACTTCTCTTGCGTTCATTGCACGCAGAGTCAGGGTATATGCAACAGTTTGGGCCGCCTGGCTTGTTGCGAACTAATTTGCCAGAATTTTACATAATTATGACATAGCATTGAAAGTTGTGCAATGTAACAGCAATATTTAGACTTAGGGATGCCACCCGTTAGATAAAATACGGACCGGTTCCGTATTTCACTGAAAGAATAAACGTTTTCTTTTCGAGATGATAGTTTCCTGATTTTACCATATTAATGACCTATGGCTCATATTTCTGTGTGTTATTATATTAGAATTAAGTCTATGATTTGATAGCGCAGTCTGACTGAGCGGTGGTAGGCAGCAGCAGGCTCGTAAGCGTTCATTCAAACAGCACTTTCCTGCGTTTGCCAGCAGCTCTTCGTAATGCTTCAAACATTGCGCTGTTTATGACTTCAAGCCTGTCAACTCCCGAGATTAGGCTGGCAATACTAAAGTACCTATTAGAACATCCAATAGTCAAAGGTATATGATATACAAATGGTATAGAGAGAAATAGTCCTATAATAACTACAACCTAAAACTTCTTACCTGGGAATATTGAAGACTCATGTTAAAAGGAACCACCAGCTTTCATATGTTCTCATGTTCTGAGCAAGGAACTTAAACGTTAGCTTTCTTACATATTGCACTTTTACTTTCTTCTCGAACACTTTATTTTTGCATTATTTAAACCAAATTGAACATGTTTCATTATTTATTTGAGACTAAATTAATTTTATTGATGTTTTATATTAAGTTAAAATAAAAGTGTTCATTGTTCATTCAGTATTGTTGTAATTGTCATTATTACAAATGTATATATAAAAATCGGCCGACCTCTATATATATATAATCATAATCGGTCGACCTCTAATACGGATTAATGGATGAAACTGGTAGTTAATTGATGGCATGCCACTTCACTGGAGAATAAATAGCCATGGAGTCACAGGGTCAATAAGTCAACCTGACTTTGCCTTAGGAAATAATATGCAAGTATCATCCTCACCATTATCACCATTATCATCATCATCATCATCAACATTCTTCTTCTTCTTCTCATTCTTCCCATGCTCATGTTGTGTCCTTTCCTGTGTGTCCCTTTGGCTGTTGTCCTCAGTAAGTGGTTCCACTTACGCCCCTGTGGGAGTAGAGGGACCCATGTGCAGGGCCTGGGTAATGAATGATCACAATCAGCCTCCATCAGGACCCTCAATCTGCTACAGGGAAGACTGCATGCCAACGCACCTCCAGCACCAGCACACCCTGATGGGCTCGCACTAACCCTGGGACAAGATGTCAGGGCATCTGCCCCTCACAAACCCAGAGTAATGCTCATACCCTGGGGGACCAGCTCAATGTGGACAGCCTGGACTGGGGGACTGATCATGAGAGGCCACCGTCCGGCTGGTCGGCCCAGAGACAGTCCCATGGTCTGATGGGGTTATGGGTCGGCAGTACAAGAGAGGCTAATATGTGTTCACGACAGTATGTGTTCCATCCAGACTCCTTTCAACTTGGGCAAGAGATGAGACATGACGAGATGGACCATGAGGATCACATTTCATTATAAGGAATTTCAGTTGAATAGTCTCAGAAAGAGTACAATCTGTTTTGGTTAGTATTTGTCTCCTCAAGGGCAACTGTCCAATAGACGTGATAAAATCTTCAGTGTCAATTTCAAAGTCAATGTGTGAATCATCAAGGTTTTTTACTACACGCCTCACTAATCTACAGGTGTCCTCTGTATGTTGTGCCACCCTGTTCCACACATACCCAACAAGATCGGGCTAACACTGGCAGCGTCTCAGATCTCATCACCCTGAAAGCCTTTTAATGTCCACTAAAGCCTAGTAATGCCCCATAAACCTGATTCCCTTCTGGCCCTGGCCCTGCCATTCAACTGCCACTCAACACTGGCACCTCCTGTCACTGTTTGCCTCTGGGACTGTGAGCCAAGAATCAACAGTTTCAGTATGTGTTGTGGGTGCAACAAGGATCAGTCTCTCACGTGGATGTATGTCTTCTATATTTAAGAAATGTCCATGTTATGCCCACTTGTCGGAAATGCATTAGCCAACAGAGCTAAGCGAGAATTTTTAATCTGAGCCAAAATGCAACCCAGCTATGAAAAATGATAATTCATATACTGTAGATATTTTGTATTGATATTTTCTCCACTGAGCAGTTCCGTCCACACATTACTTTAAACCTGAGGTATGATGAACAGGGGCTGATTTGGTGGTTAACCTCTATAGGCTAGGTGACGTCCCACTCTATTCAACAGCCAGAGGAACAGCGTGGCGCGAAATACAAAAACCTCAAAAATGCAATAATTTCAATTTTTCAAACATACGACTATTTTACACCATTTTAAAGATAAGACTCTCGTTAATCTAACCACATTGTCCGATTTCAAAAAGGCTTTACAGCTAAAGCAAAACATTAGATTATGTTAGGAGAGTAGACCAAAATAATCACACAGCCATTTTCCAAGCAAGCATATATGTCACAAAAACCCAAAACACAGCTGAATGAAGAACTAACCTTTGATGATCTTCATCAGATGACACTCCTAGGACATTATATTATACAATACATGTATGTTTTGTTCAATCAAGTTCATATTTATATCCAAAAACAGCTTTTTACATTGGCGTGTGATGTTCAGAACATGCATTCCCACCAAAAACTTCCGGTGAATTTACTAAATTACTCATCATAAACGTTGACAAAATACATAACAATTATTTTAAGAATTATAGATACAGAACTCCTTTATGCAATCGCTATGTCAGATTTTAAAATAACTTTTCGGCGAAAGCACATTTTTCAATATTCTGAGTACATAGCTCAGCCATCACGGCTAGCTATTTTGACACCCGTCAAGTTCGAGGCACACTAAACTCAGAATTAGTATTCGAAATATTGTATTACCTTAGCTGACCTTCGTCAGAATGCACTCCCAGGACTGCTACTTCCACAAGAAATGTTGTTTTTGTTCCAAATAATCCATAGTTATGTCCAAATACCTCCGATTTGTTCGTGCGTTCAGGTCACTATCCAAAGGGTAATGCGCGAGCGCATTTCGAGACAAAAAATTCAAAATGTTCCATTACCATACTTAGAAGCATGTCAAACGCTGTTTAAAATCAATTTTTATGGTATTTTTCTTGTAAAATAGCGATAATATTCCAACCGGACAATAGTGTATTCATTCAAAGAGGAAAAGAAAAACAGCGTGCTCGTGTGAAAGCGCATATCCAATCTCTTTGTCACCAGGCAGACCACTGAGAAACTGAGCTACTATACTCTGCCCAGAGACAGAAGACGCCTCAATCCGCTTTCTGAAGGCTTTAGAGAGCCAATGGAAGCCTTAGAAAGTGCAACGTAACCCCACAGATACTGTAGTTTTTGATAGGGAATCAAGAGAAGAACTACAAATTCTCAGACAGGCCACTTCCTGCTTGGAATTTTCTCAGGTTTTTGCCTGCCACATGAGTTCTGTTATACTCACAGACACCATTCAAACAGTTTTAGAAACTTCAGAGTGTTTTCTATCCAAATCTACTAATAATATGCATATTGTCATTTCTGGGCAAGAGTAGTAATCAGTTTAAATCGGGTATGTTTTTTATCCAGCCGTGAAAATACTGCCCCCTAGCCCAGACAGGTTAAAATCATATACGCTCCCTTTCCCAACATCTTTTCCCCCTTTGTAACTCTTGACCTTCAACCCCTTCATCCTCCCTGCACCTCACCAGCAGTATGTTTCTGCTAGAGCCCTGTATAGAGCCAGGTGAAATAGATCCATCCATCCACATGGTGTCCTCTACACCACCACACTTAGTCATGTAACTGTTTATCCCTTCACTTAGCCTCGCCTGTCATTACCACATGATTTATGTTGCATGAAAGATACATTCCATCATGAGAATACAATTTTGATGATAATTGTTGGAGCGAAATAGAAAATAAAGGGAATGGGTATTCACATGGGATCTAGATAGCTTTTCCCCCACTATGATGATATTTATCTTCAAGATGAGACAATATATCAGGAGAAAGTATCAATTATAAAATTCTATGGAAATTAATTTCATAGTTACGTTCCAGAGGAAGATATAATCTAATGAGTATCTGTGTCTGTTTGGATGTTCTCTGATGTGTCATCACATTTGTATGGAGGTGGTGGTGCAGTGACTACAGTAGTAGAAGTAGCAGTAGCAGTAGTAGCAGTACTAGCAGTAGTAGCAGTAGGATCAGTAGCAGTAGCAGCAGTAGTAGTAGTAGCAGTAGTAGTAGCAGTAGCAGCTGTAGCAGCAGTAGTAGTAGCAGTAGTAGTAGTAGCAGTTGTAGCAGCAGTAGCAGTAGTAGCAGTAGTAGTAGTAGCAGCAGCAGTAGTAGTAGTAGCAGTAGTAGTAGCAATAGCAGTTGTAGCAGCAGTAGCAGTAGTAGCAGTAGCAGTAGTAGTAGCAGCTGTAGCAGTAGTAGTAGTAGCAGTAGCAGTAGCAGTAGTAGTAGCAGTAGCAGTAGCAGTAGCAGTAGTAGTAGTAGCAGTTGTAGTAGTAGAAGTAGCAGCAGCAGCAGTAGTAGCAGTAGTAGCAGTAGTAGTAGTAGTAGTAGTAGTAGCAGCAGCAGCAGTAGTAGCAGTAGTAGTAGTAGCAGCAGCAGTAGTAGTAGTAGCAGTAGTAGTAGCAATAGCAGTTGTAGCAGCAGTAGCAGTAGTAGCAGTAGTAGTAGCAGCTGTAGCAATAGTAGTAGTAGCAGTAGCAGTAGTAGTAGCAGTAGCAGTAGCAGTAGGAGTAGCAGTAGTAGTAGTAGCAGTTGTAGTAGTAGTAGTAGCAGCAGCAGCAGTAGTAGCAGTAGTAGCAGTAGTAGTAGTAGTAGTAGTAGTAGCAGCAGCAGCAGTAGTAGCAGTAGTAGTAGTAGTAGTCGTAGGAGTGTATAGCATGAACAGCTATTATCTTTCCCACCTATCCATGTACATGTATATGTAGCTAGCTGTCATCAGTGTGGTGGAAGGAGAGTTCAAGGATTCGTTAGATAAACTCCCAGCAGGGCCTGGTTTTGGTCTCCATGGTGACCTGCCCTGTTGGTTAGTTTGGGTCCACACATCATGGCTGGGCTAATGAGGGAGGGCTGCACAGGTCTGAACATGTTGATTAAACATACCACTAACCCTGTCCCAGGGTTAATCAGTCTATTCATCCAGCCATGCCTCATTGACCCCTGTGTTCTCAGATCCCTGCTCTGGGCCTGCCTGGGTGGGATTATACATTTGGGGCTGACCAACCTGTATGTTTTGTACACTCCAGCCCAGCACACGTAGGGCCAACAGAACCAGAACCACGGAGGAAGCAGCAGTCAGTGTGGCTGGGATAGGATGGGGTGAGGGGTAATACTAAGGCAGAATTAAACCTATTTGCCACAGGATAAGGGGGTTAAGGTTTGCTGCAGCTCTCACAGAATGAAAATCCTGTTTTGAATGCCCTCTAAAGTAACTGTGCATGAAGAACAGATAGATATATAGACCTTGGGTTTCTCTGAATACAGCTGTACATCAGGAGGGCTTCAGGCATCATCTTTTTTTTGTGATCTGGGCCTGAATGAACAGTAAAATATGTAGCACCATGCTGAGGGAATCAAGAGTGAAATTGTATTCATAAAATATTCCCTCAGGTTGGATATAATCTTGTCCTATATTTATGTGGTAATTCTGAGAAGTGAATTGGCGGGCATTGACCGCCTTTGTAGGCCTACCCCTCGTGAATTTCAACATTTCAAGAAGGAGCGCGAGAGGGAGCACATTTGTTACATTACAAAGCACGCAGATCACAGAATTAGTCATTAATTACTGTGTGAAATGAAAAAGATTGTTCTGAGCAGTGAGCATACTGAAAGAGTGCCTATATTGCTCTGAAAAGGTTCATTTTGGGGAACTTGAAAGGGTTTTATTCAGCCACGATGTGTTTCTCACACTTATTAAGTGCTAAAGGCATTAATCTCTCTTTGTTGAATTAGAAATCACGTTTCAATGATATTTGGCTTAGCTGAGAAGCACTCATCGCTCAGTGATATCAGTGAAGGGATCCCAAGAGCTGGAGCATAAGATGTTCAAATGAAGACCTTCAGAAATATTACCTCAATAGCACATCTTGATTTTCCCTCTTTGTATTGTACTGCATAGAGTGCAATCTTTCATACAGTATCTTGAATACATAATACCTATTGTTGAATAATAATGTTTTTTACTAGACAAGTGGCATTCACTCTCACGTATTATAAAAACACCTGTGACTTAGTTGAACTAGCAGAGAAATAATCATCTTTCCATAGTGTGCAAAGCTGTCATCAAGGCAAAGGGTGGCTACTTTGAAGAATCTAAAATCTAAAATAGATGTTGATTTGTTTAACAATTTTTGGTTACTACATGATTCCATATGTGTTATTTCATAGTTTTGATGTCTTCACTATTATTCTACAATGTAGAAAATAGTAAAAATAAAGAAAAACCCTTTTGGCTGGTACTATATAAACTCAGCAAAAAAAGAAACGTCCTCTCACTGTCAACTGCGTTTATTTTCAGCAAACTTAACATGTGTAAATATTTGTATGAACTAGAGGTCGACCGATTATGATTTTTCCATGCCGATACCGATACCGATTATTGGAGGACCAAAACAAGCCGATACCGATTAATGGGACAATTACATTTTTTACATTTATTTTATTTATTTGTAATAATGACAATTACAACAATACTGAATGAACACTTATTTTAACTTAATATAATACATCAATAAAATCAATTTAGCCTCAAATAAATAATGAAACATGTTCAATTTGGTTTAAATAATGCAAAAACAAAGTGTTGGAGAAGAAAGTAAAAGTGCAATATGTGCCATGTAAGAAAGCTAACGTTTAAGTGCCTTGCTCAGAACATGGGAACATATGAAAGCTGGTGGTTCCTTTTAACATAAGTCTTCAATATTCCCAGGTAAGAAGTTTTAGGTTGTAGTTATTACAGGAATTATAGGACTATTTCTCTCTATATGATTTGTATTTCATATACCTTTGACTATTGGATGTTCTTATAGGCACTTTAGTATTGCCAGTGTAACAGTATAGCTTCTGTCCCTCTCCTCACTCCTACCTGGGCTCGAACCAGGAACACATCGACAACAGCCACCCTCGAAGCAGCGTCACCCATGTAGAGCAAGGGGAACAACTACTCCAAGTCTCAAAGCGAGTGACGTTTGAAACGCTATTAACGCGCACCCGCTAACTAGCTAGCCATTTCACATCGGTTACACCAGCCTAATCTTGGGAGTTGACAGGCTTGAAGTCATAAACAGCGCAATGCATTGCGAAGAGCTGCTGGCAAAACGCACAAAAGTGCTGTTTCAAAGAATGCTTACGAGCCTGCTGGTGCCTACCACCGCTCAGTCAGACTGCTCTATCAAATCATAGACTTAATTATAATATAATAAACACACAGAAATACGAGCCTTAGGTCATTAATATGGTCGAATCCGGAAACTTTCATCTCGAAAACAAAACGTTTTTTTCTTTCAGTGAAATACGGAACCGGTCTGTATTTTATCTAACGGGTGGCATCCCCAAATCTAAATATTCCTGTTACATTGCACAACCTTCAATGGTATGTCATAATTATGTAAAATTCTGGCAAATTAGTTCGCAACGAGCCAGGCAATGAACGCAAGAGCAGTGACACAATTTCATATTAGCAGGCAATATTAACTAAATATGCAGGTTTAAAAATATATACTTGTGTATTGATTTTAAAGAAAGGCATTGATGTTTATGGTTAGGGACATTGATGCAACGACAGTGCTTTTTCGCAAATGCGCTTGTTAAATCATCACCCGTTTGTCGAAGTAGGCTGTGATTCGATGAGAAATTAACAGCCACCGCATCGATTATATGCAACGCAGGACACGTTAGATAAACGGATAATATCATCAACCATGTGTAGTTAACTAGTGATTATGTTAAGATTGATTGTTTTTATAAGATAAGTTTAATGCTAGCTAGCAACTTACCTTGGCTTCTTGCTGCCCTCGCGTAACAGGTAGTCAGCCTGCCATGCAGGCTCCTCATGGAGTGCAATGTAAGGCAGGTGGTTAGAGCGTTGGACTAGTAACCAGAAGGTTGCAAAAACAAATCCCCGAATCCCCCCTGAACAAGGCAGTTAACCCCCGTTCCTAGGCCGTCATTGAAAATAAGAATGTGTTCTTAATCTGATTTGCCTAGTTAAATAAAGGTGTAAAAAACAAAAAAAATATCGGCAAATCGGTGGCCAAAAATACCGATTACCGATTGTTATGAAAACTTGAAATCGGCCCTAATTAATCGGCCATTCTGATTAATCGGTCGACCTCTAGTATGAACATAACAAAATTCAACAACTGAGACATGAACTGAACAAGTTCCACAGATATGTGACTAACAGAAATGGAATAATGTGTCCCTGAACAAAGGGGCGGGGGGGTTCAAAATCAAAAGTAACAGTCAGTGTCTGGTGTGGCCACCAGCTGCATTAAGTACTGCAGTGCATCTCCTCCTCATGGACTGCACCAGATTTGCCAGTTCTTGCTGTGAGATGTTAGCCCTCACCCTCCGATCCAACAGGTCCCAGACGTGCTCAATGGGATTGGGATTGAGAACACTGACATTCCTGTCTTGCAGGAAATCACACACAGAACGAGCAGTATGGCTGATGGTATTGTCATGCTGGAGGGCCATGTCAGGATGAGCCTGCAGGAAGGTAACACATGAGGGAGGAGGATGTCTTCCGTGTAACGCACAGCGTTGAGATTTGCTGCAATGACAACAAGCTCAGTCCGATGATGCTGTGACACACCGCCCCAGACCATGATGGACCCTCCACCTCCAAATCCTCCAAGGCCTCGGTGTAATGCTCATTCCTTCAATGATAAACGCGAATCCGACCATCACTCCTGGTGAGACAAAACCATAATTTGTCAGTGAAGAGCACTTTTTGCCAGTCCTGTCTGGTCCAGCAACGGTGGGTTTGTGCCCATAGGCGATGTTGTTGCCAGGTGAGGACCTGCCTTACAACAGGCCTACAAGCCCTCGGTCCAGCCTCTCTCAGCCTATTGCAGACAGTCTGAGCACTGATGGAGGGATTGTGTGTTTCTTGGTGTAACTCAGGCAGTTGTTGTTGCCATCCTGTACCTGTCCCACAGGTGTGATGTTCGGATGTACCGATCCTGTGCAGGTGTTGTTACAGGTGGTTTGCCACTGTGAGGACGATCAGCTGTCTGTCCTGTCTCCCTGTAGTGCTGTTTTAGGTGTCTCACAGTACAGACATTGCAATTTATTGCCCTGGCCACATCTGCAGTCCTCATGCCTCCTTGCAGCATGCCTAAGGCACATTCAAACAGATGTGCAGGGACCCTGGGCATCTTTCAGAGTCAGTAGAAAGGCCTCATTAGTGTTCTAAGTTTTCATAACTGTGAACTTAACTTATTTTTTTTTAACCTTTATTTAACTAATCAACTCAATTAAGAACACATTCTTATTTTCAATGACGGCCTAGAAACAGTGGGTTAACTGCCTTGTTCAGGGGTAGAATCACAGATTTTTACCTTGTCAGCTCGGCTATTCGATCTTGCAACCTTTCGGTTACAAGTCCAAAGCTCTAACTGCTAGGCTACCTGCCACTCCCAATTGCCTACTGTCTGTAAGATGTTAGTGTCTTAACGAAAGTTCCACAGGTGCATGTTCATTAATTGTTTATGGTTCATTGAACAAGCATGGGAAACAGTGTTTAAACCCTTAACAATGAAGATCTGTGAAGTTATTTGGATATTTACGAATTATCTTTGAAAGACAGGGTACTGAAAAAGGGCTGTTTCTTTTTTTGCTGAGTTTATATGGGTGGGGACTCAGTCGGGGTCTCAACTTAATGTTGAGGGTTAGAATAGTAGAATACACAAGCAAAAATGTTATATACACTGAGTGTGCAAAACATTAATAACACCTGCTCTTTCGATGGCGTAGACTGACCAGGTGAATCCAGCTGAAAGCTATGATCCCTTATTGATGTCCCTTGTTAAATCCACTTCAAAATGTATAAATGAATGGGCAAGACAAAGGATTGAAGTGCCCTTGAACGGGGTATGGTAGTAGGTGCCAGGCACACTGGTTTGGGTGTGTCAAGAACTGCAACGCTTCTGGGTTTTTCACGCTCAACAGTTTCCCGTGTGTATCAAGAATAGTCCACCACCCAAAGGACATCCAGCCAACTTGACACAACTGTGGTAAGCATTGGAGTCAACATGGGCCAGCATCCCTGTGGAACTCTTTCGACATCTTGTAGAGTCCATGCCCCGACAAATTCAGGCTGTTCCGAGGGAAACTCAATATTAGGAAGGTGCTCTTAATGTTTTGTACACTCAGTATATTTTTTGGAAGTTGATCCGGGGGCCCTTTGCCCATCCCTGCCTTAGTCTGTTTTCAGGTAAGGCCCAGTGTGGACAATGATGGATGTGGTGTGCCAAAGCTCCCCCTAGTCATTGGTAAATAAGTAAAGTGAGGTGTTGATGAACACCACCCTTTGAAGCCAGTGTGAATGTGTGTGTGTGTGTGTGTGTGTGTGTGTGTGTGTGTGTGTGTGTGTGTGTGTGTGTGTGTGTGTGTGTGTGTGTGTGTGTGTGTGTGTGTGTGTGTGTGTGTGTGTGTGTGTGTGTGTGTGTGTGTGTGCATGCGTGCGTGCGTCTTGGCAGAATCACTGATAGGCTAATGACATTGGAATCCCATGATGAGCCCTAAGTGAAGATTTACTGTCACAGGTATCACTGCTCAGACAATAGCATGGCCATCCTGGTCATATAGACAATTCAAAGCCTCTGTTTGGATTTGTTACCTAACTGAACATGTTTCTATTCCACTTCATCTTTTTAAAATGTATTTACGATGTTCAGCAGAATACTCATACAGTGGTTTGATAGATTGATGACATATCACAGTTTCTGAACAGATTATGTGGGGTGTTAGTAAAATACAAATGTGTTCTTGTCTTTTAAGGAGCTGTAGTTTACTTGTCTGCCCTATTGTTGGCATGTGAACTGAACACAGCGCTGTCTAGTGGATCTGATATCCAGTGACCTTTCTGGATGAGTCAACAGAGGTGGCCCACTTAATGAACTGAAGCAGACACAAACATCTAGAGTGCTGGGACCTGACCTGCTATTCCATTCTGCTGGCATTACAGACCATATGTGGAGTTTTACTCAGAAAAGGAAAATATAGACAATTCCAAAAGGGCCTTGAGGTGGCCTTGTCATTTATTAAAGTGTAGAGTAACAATGGAAATACAGATGATAATTAAAAATGTTCCCTTTTAAAATCCAAGTCAAATTACATCAGTGACCACGGGAGCCAAAAAGCCTTAAACAGACAGCTTTCCCTAGAGCTCCTGGACTTACAAAAGTTGTGGAAGACATTTATGTGGTTTGATAACAGAAGTATTATTTTATTTTTATATGTGTCTAAATTTAAATGGAAGGATACCGAAATGATTGAAGAGAAAAGTAAAATGTGTCTAAACTGAGTGAGCGGCTACAGTGTATTGTCATCCAGGTCTCTCTCTCTCACAGCAAGACAGCATTTAAAAATATTTTAAATAACAATCAGCAGGTTAAATTTGAAGGTATTAAATGCTATTCAACATTGTCTTTTCTTTTCGTATCGCTTAATGTTTACTTGACAATGTCCCAGCAGTAACAGCCTTTCAATGTCCTCTACTTCCTTCCGTCAGCCAAGGATATTATTGCACTGAGTAAACACTCTCAAGTCATCCATATTCATAGCTAATTCATTCGTTTTTGCCTAAACCAAAGGCTGAGGGGGAGGCCCCAGGTAGGCTTTCCCCTCCCCAGAGGGAGGGATAGTCCATCAGCCTGAAGGTATGGAGGGGGAGGGGCTTGGGGCTCAGACCTCAGACTCCAGACTGGATACCCTGCCCCAGGTCTTTGGCACATAGGGACTGTTGACTCTTCTGGCCACCAGGACCTCTCTTCGTTCCCTGCTTCCAGATCCGGGTAGGGGGGGCTCCTCCCGTGACCGCCCCACCGCACCCTCGTAGCCCCCAAACATATTGTTCTGGTACACTACCTGCCGGTCCCCCATACGGGGCACCAGGGCATTGTTGTTAGGGCAGTGGCTTGCACAGGGGAACAAGTGGCACATGTCCTTGTCGTAGAACGGCCCGGGCCCCTGGGGCAGCGGCCCCAAGTATACAGGCAGGTCTGTGTAGGAGTTCAGGTAGGTGGAGTAGTGTCTGTGCACCACAGTGGAGGAGGAGCGCCGCAATGCGGCTGCGTTCTGCAGGATAGCCTCCCTGTAGGATGGTAACCGGGTGGACTGGGAGCACTTGAGCTTCTGCTGCTTGTAGGGGTAGGAACGCATATGGGCCGGGTCTAGGTAGGCAGGCTCAGCGGCCAGGGGGTAGCACAGGTTGTTCCCCTGGCTGCCGTACAGCTTGTGGGGCTTGGGGTTGGCCACCACTACGCGGGGGAACAGGTCAGGCATAGTGGAGGTGGAGGGCTTCTCGCCCAGCTGGCGGATCCTGTCACTGCTCCAGGTGGCCTTGAGAAAAGAAGCCTGGCGGTTAACCTTGTCCTTCCCCAGCAAGGGCACATCCTCCATTTCAGGCTCCAGGTAGGGCTTCATGCAGGAGTTGCAGCTGCCGCTGCCGCTGGGGTAGTGGCCCCCCATGCAGGCCAATGTTGATGCAGAAGGGGCATGGTTGTTCAGGAGGTGGTTGGCCCTCAGCTCAGCCAGACAGGAGGTTGGCTCATCATAGTCGTTCCTCCCCCTGGTGTCTTGGGCCTCAGAAAACACGTAGCTGTGGGACTTCTTCTTCCTGCCCATGTGGTCAGGGGGGTAGCTGAACTTCCGTCCCAGGGGCCGCTTGTGGTGTTCCACATAGATGTCAGGCACCTGGAACTCTCTGTAGGGGACAAACGGGGAGGTGGGGTGCCGGGGCTGGCTCTCCACGTACAGCCTGCTGCTGTGGTGGGGGTGTGGGTTGTGACTGGAGGTGCTGGGAGGAGCAGGGTCCCTCATGGCGATGTGAGGGCTGCTGAGGCTGGAGATGGGTAGGGTCCTCTCGTAGAAGTGGTGGCTGCCACGGGCCGGAAGGGTGTAGCGGAGCGGGGTAGGCCGTGTCACGACCCTGGATTTGTCCAGCAGGGGCTGGGTGGCGCTGTCCGAGTAGTGGATGGGGAAGGTGGAAGCGAGCGCCCTCTGGGGGTAGGGCGAGTGGTTGTCCGTGATGCTGGAGATGTAGGGCAGGCGGCTGTGGCCCATGTCTATAGTGGTTGCCACCCGAGGCGGCAGGCCAACCCGCACATTGTCGGCTCCTCGCCGGCTCCAGTTCTCTATGGTCTTGGTGGCATTGTCCAGGGAGTTCTCCACTCTGGTCGAGGTCACGATGTCCTTGGCTGTCTGCAGCATCTTCAGCATGTTGGCCTGGGTGTAGTTGGTGGTGACGTCAGGGTTCTGCAGGTTTCCGTTGCGGTCAGAGTCCTCCACACCGTTGAAGCAGCTGTAGATTCCCTGCAGAGACAGCGAAGGAGGAGGAGATTAGCATCCATCAAAAAGCCTTGTCAGGTGTTGGAACAGATCCAAATCTCTCACCCTACACAAAGTTTGACAAGATTAAATCCCACAGGTGTTAATTATCTTTGGCCATTGTTTCTAATCATGACTTTAGAAAACATTATTGCTTGTGTTGATAACATTCACTTTGAGCAAATGCAATTTCTATTAACCTGTCTGACCAATGAAGTGAAGACAATTACACAGAGAAGTGTGAAAGCCAAATTAGATTCAGGATTGTCCAAAATAGTTTATAGACAATTTGTTTTGTTTTGAAAGCTTGTATGCATTCAGGTCGGTGTTAAACACACAAAAAACTGTGCAAGACAGTAAATGAAAAAGCAGGAGCTGACCATGCACTTGCTAAATTAGTTTTCCAGTTTTTATTCGGACGGCTTTATTTTACTTTCAAATTGGGTCTCAGTCTAGAATGCTTAATCTCACCTCACCACTGTCAACACTGAGATGGATTGTTAATGGGCCTATTTAAATTCAATTTCAGATGGATCAGGACCGTAACAGTATTGCACGGTCTCCATAAATTCATTTTATGGCTTTTTACTCATTTTATTTTTGCATCAATTTTATTTTAGTGCCCTTGAAATATCCTGATCATGTACACCTTTGACTTAGTGCACTTAGTCCCAAGCATTTACTGTGAGGCAAAAATCTAAGAAAGACTGAGAACTTTATGGTCAGGAAGTAGAAGATTTTTTTCTGCTGTGTTTGTGAAAAGAGAAACAACACATTTTGTTGTTTCTTAGACATTGCAAAATTATGCCGTTGTTGCTGCTTTCATTGAATTGTTGCTTACACTCTATGTCATTTCTTTATGGAATTCATTACTATAAAAAAAGGGTTTGTACCTTAGATTAACAGATCAACTTTCCCATGGTGATTGGACCACATTCTCTCTGCAGAACCCAAGGCCTTCGCAATCTAAGACATGCCTCAGTGTGTACATCCCATTAGGCCTATGTACACCCCTGTCCCTCGGAAGAAGGATCAGCCACACCTACCCTGCTGATGGCGAGCAGGAAGTCGAGGCGTTCAGACTTGCGTACTGAGTGTCTCAGCTTCCAGTAGAGCAGATGTTCCCAGCTGAACACCAGGAGACTGAGCCCCATGGCCACCAGCAGCATGTAGAAGACGCCCGCCATGTTATCTATGTCCAGCTTACTGCTCATCACTTCCTTCTTCTCGTTACGACAGATCCCTGTGAGCCACACCGTCTGCAGCTTCTGTGTGTCACCTGCAGCGAGTGGGAAGAACAGAACACAGAGAGGCTTGAAGGTGTTCATTAAAACACTCTTGCGCCGGTTGTTGTCATTGTGTGTCAATGACAATCTCACACCCTCATCACTCCCCTCGACACACCCTGACTCAGCATTTTACACTTGTTGTTCCCTGGATCACAGTCAAAACTCTATGTTACAGTACCTCTGAGTGATCCATGGTGCAATGTACGCCAGTATTTTCATTAAAGTTGAGTTTTTTCTAATCTTGAGGCTCTGTGGGCCTATACTAGCTTACTTGTGTGAGTTACGCATTTTTATCATTAATGGGCAGTTTACCAGTTTAGCAAATTTGTGAGTATTTGGGAACTAAAAGGATAAGTACAGCTAAGATTTACAATTAGCCGCCCATCCCACTCCACACGAGGTTAATTGTAATTTACCATCAGCTAGAAACTGGAGCAGGGCCAGGTCTATAGGACGTTTCCATCGGGACTCCTTCTGCAAGGCGATGCCGTAGCCAGTGGTGGCAAAGACCTTCCCACTGCCGATGGTCACCAGCTTACAGCCCTCGTCTTTACCTGCCATGTAGTTCAGCACAGCAGCGTCATAGATGAAGGCATCCAGTTTCCTATAGATAATAACAATAGGGATTTATCTTGTGGGAAAATGCAATGATAGACAAATGTATTTTTAATTACTATTTAATTACCATGTAATAACTTATCTAATGAATTATAATTTCATCAAACATAAAATATTTACTTAGACATTTCAGAATGTGTTACGCTGATGTCTGTTTTCTGTCACTGACTGTGTATAATGATTATTTACAGAGTGTTACCCTGATTTGAGGCTGTTGAGGGCGTCCTCCACACCCTTCTGGTTGTATTTGACCATGTGGGCATGCATCTCAGGGTAGTTGCTCCGGATGTTCCTCTCTGTGCTTCCATTTGGGACCGTACCAAAACGAAACGGTGGATACTGCTCCTGTGGCTTCTGGAACTGTTTGGGAAATGTAGAAGTTTGAATTATAAATGCATGAACAAGAAACATTTTGAACAGGATACCCAACATGTCTAGGAAGAATATATGCACTATTCATCATTTTTATATATTTTTTAAATATCAAATACATTGACATACTGTCACGTCCTGACCAGTATATAAGGTTAATTGTTTTGTAGTTTGGTCAGGGCGTGGCAGAGGGTATTTGTTTTATGTGGTTCAGGGTGGTGTGTTTGTTTAAAGGGGGTTTGATGTAGTATTTCCGGGGTTTTGGTTTATAGTCTGTTTATGTATTTCTATGTGTAGTCTGGTGAGTGTGTTTCTATGTTAGGTTAATTGGGGTTGGGACTCTCAGTTGAAGGCAGGTGTTGTCTATCTGCCTTTGATTGAGAGTCCCATATAGTAGGATGTGTTTGTGTTTGGATTTTGTGGGTGATTGTTCTGTGTTCAGCCTTATGCTTTACCAGACTGTTCGTTCGTTCGTGGTTTCGTTTGTTTGTTATTTTGTACGTTCATTGTGGATAGAATATAAATAAACAGCAAAATGAGCATACACGTACCTGCTGCGTATTGGTCCTCCTTCACCGACGACAACCGTGACACATACTTGCATATTAAGTAATACCATTTTGTTTTCTTCCACCCTCTCCTAAGATCTGATGTCTCAACCCTTTTAGGTTCAAGATAGCACTTTATTTCTAAGAGTGTATGATATGCCAAGCAAACCCAGAGGTGTGAATATAAACCTCAAAGAAACGAACACACCGACACTGATGACCTTGTCCTTGACTACACTAGACCACTGTCTCTTTGATATCTGCCTGTACCCTCAAGTGCTGTTCACTCAATTAAGTGGTCAGCTAAGGTTACCCTCTCTATAATTCCTCTCTCAATTCGACAATTAGAGGGCACAATGAACAGAAATGAAGTCCAGGCCATACTTTCCAGAGAATTAGAAAATTACTTCTTCCCCCTTGACTGTAATAAAAACTCCTAATTTCTCCTTATTTTGCCATGCCCCTTTGACACAGAGTGGACCATGTTCATTTAAATACCCTGACTGTGCAATATACTGGAAATAAATTGTACTTGTTCATTAACGCAAATACTTCAGTGAGCGATAATTCCTAGTAACCTTGGCTTGTCAGAATGAGAGAAATGTCCTCTGAGCCATTTCACATGAATTAATGAGACCCTTGGTGCCAGTCTTATGCATCCCACGTCTCACTGCTGTCTGGTGGAGGAGCTGGAGAGATGACAGAGTGTTGTCCTCGTTCCCATTTGTCCTGTATCCTGTACGCTGGCTGCATTAGGACACTCAGCCTGTGTTCCTCATCTCACCCAACAGACCAAGGTTACACTGCTGCTATGTGAATGAGGGAATGCTGTAGCAGTGTGATAGTGCCCCCAGGGCACAGGATGTCATACAGTGCTCTGTGTTGTAAATGCCTGTTGGGAAGCAGTGAAAACCCTGACTAAAAGCATGGATGACGGTTGACCCATAGAGCTTGAGTCTAGCTGGCCAAAGTTGTGTATAGGATTCTTACAAAAATCTGTTAACATCTGACAGCTTGTACAGAAAGGAGAGACTAGCACAGACAGGGTCTAAAGAGGGAGGTGCCTGTCTGTACATGATGTCACTCTGAGGAAATGGCAAGGTCTTGTCCATGCATGACTCCATGCCTCTGAAGTGAACAGTCCCAGGAGGAGAAACGATCATCTGTCACTACATAAACACCAGTTACTGTCCTTTAACCAGTTTGTATTCCGCACAAGCCTCTTGTTTGAAACACTTTCAGAGAACGTCCCTTTTTAGAGATCATACACCTCAATTTAAATGTTCCACCTGCAGTGTCCAGTCTGTCTATTCTCTCTGAACTTCTGTGGAATCTGCCCTGGTTTTGATCTGTAGACTCACTGTCAAAAGACACTTTATGGGTTCTTGTCTTTTTTTCACAAAGTAGAGCTAATGGATTATGTGGGAAGAATATTAAATGAGTTCCCGGAATTATAATGAGCAGTGGACAGCTTGGTCTTTTCCCTCAAATGCCTCTCTAATCCCTCAGTGCCTTAAAGCAGAGAGTCTACAAATCATTTCTAACACTGAAGGTTTAACATGGATTTCCTTGTCAATACTGGTGTAGAGCACCTCCACAGGCCACACAAATATGCATAAGTTAATACTAGAATATATAATCACTGGCAGCTTGGCAAATCCACTGGTGTAATACAATCCAGGGGATTTTCACAGACATCATACCTAAAGACTTCAGGGATCTAATTTAATTTCACCACAGACGCTGGGAATCCTATTATGTTTTTAGTATGAGTGGAAAAAGTCACAGTCATGACATTGAGGCTCTGCCCGTGGTTATTTGTATTCTCTCAAACCGTTCGCAGCCAGGCACTGTTTGCTCATCAGAAATAGGCCACTCTATATTTTGCCTAAGCCTAACATCAAACACTACAGTATGTCCATAATTATTTTCCCCTTTCAAAGACTGAACACAGACAGAATCACCAATGACTGATGAATCCTCCTACCTTTTTGTCACTCAGTCCAGAGACTGTGTCAGTGTATTGCTCCTGGATCATGAAGGCTGCCAGGTTGGCAGTGTAGGAGGCCAGGAAGATGACAGCGAAGAAGGCCCATACCAGGACCATGACCTTGCTGGTGGTGCCCTTGGGGTTCTCAATTGGAACAGAGTTGTTGAAGACGATGCCCCACAGCAGCCACACAGACTTCCCAATAGTGAAGGTGGGGCCTCCGGGATCTGGAGAAGACAGGATGGTGGTTGTGGTAAAGACAGAAGGGATTCAGAGAGGGCGTATATAACATGCGTTTGCATTCCATTTCAATGTCATTTAATATTTTCTGTGATATAATATAGAGTTCTTTCAACCTACTTTTCCGTGACTTTCTACCTTTGCTGATACGGGAGGGTAGAGGTAGAGGGAAAGGTGGTCGGAGCTGACACTCACCCTTGGCGCTCACCAGACTCCGGTTGTAGCCCACAGGGCTGCAGTACTCAAAGATAAACACTGTGACAGCTACCACCGTTAAGCACATCACAAACATCATCACCCACACCGCCGGACTGTAGGGCTCTATAGAGGAGGAGGGAGAGAGGAATCAGAACACCTATAGAAGAATCAGAACATCTTTCTGGCAATCGTTGAAACCATGTGCTCTGACAGCTGCTTGCTAGATAATGGCAAGGACAACGTGGTATTGTTTTACCATAGTAGCACACTGTCAGCAGCTTCTGAAAGGGATGCTCTTTAAGAAGTATTAAAGTAAGTAGCGTAGCCTTGAACGAGCCTTGAGCTTTTGCGAGTCGGAACCACTCATAGGAGAAGAAGCCTATCTCCTGTTTCTGTAGCGTGAGGCAGCTTGTTGTACGATAAATTTAGTTTGAGTTCTAAACTCTGTCCAGAGAAAGTACCATTTGCCATCTCTGTTTTCAGATGGTAAAACAAGCTTTTTTAAGCCAAGTCATTTCTTATCTCTGTAGAGAAACGTTTTGTTTGTTTACATGAGCAGGTTTAACATGCTCACCAAGAAAGGCAGAGGGAGAGACGGTCCCATTGCTCCTGGCGACCATCACACTGATCCCCGTCTCCACGAACGGCACGGAGAAGTCGATAATTTCTGAGCGCTCTTCGTTTATGGTCAGCGAGCCAATGGCCATGTCCGCCCGCTTGTATACCACCTAGGGAGAACGGAAGAGGACTTTTTTATGACATAGAAAGTCTACAGTCTATATGTTCCATGATCTGTAATAAATTGAACACTGTAGTAGGTGGGATTAGGGATGCCCCCTGTTGACCGGTTTGATTCATTTTATCTATCAACACTGATATGCAAGACTTAAATCCCTGTAGGTGATATACAGTGTGTACAGTGTTATCCCTGATATACTACACAACCCATCCAGACAGATGCAGATAACAACCCATGGCATCTACCCACCCATTCATGCAATGTCATCCATCATGCAATATCAATCCTAATTCCTAATCCATTAGATATTGTTGCATATAGCATCGACCTAATACCTGTTACATTAGTCCCTGACTCTGGCTGACAAATTGGGCATTGTAAACACTGGCATACCAGACACCCCCCGCAAGGCAGGGGGCCCACGAACCATGGGGGCCCCACGAGCTCTTGGGGTCCATGCGCCTGCCATTGATGTCATCCTTTTGACAGTAACCCTCCAAAAAGTAATTCATAAACCTTTTACATTTTTCAGGAATGTGACTGAAAAAGTGATTTTTTAAAAATAAACTGATTAAAGGTATAATGGGATTACAGTGAACAAATGCTGTGGTCAAGGCTACGACGGCGCCAGTGCAACGAGTGGCCCTTACTCAGGTGTTCAAAAGCACATATCAGACCGAGAGCCTAATGCTTATTAGGTCGTTCTTCATCAGTTTTAGTTTATAAAACAATCTCTCTGCAGAAGCGACAGTTACAGAGATGGTAAAAACAGCTTCGTTGCCATAGCAACATCAAGGAAACTGGGCAGAAGGGAGTTGTGCCAGTTTTGTAACATCTTTAATTGAGCCTCTCATTCTCCTTAATTGCCGGCCTCAAGATGTTACGGAAAGAGATGAACTGTATAGGAAGCTATGGGGACAGGTCGTCTGGATACAGGATGGTCAAAAAATTGGCAGATGCAAACAGATTATCATCTTTAGCAGACAACAGTTCTTGAGGGCTTGAACAAAAAAAATAGTTTGCAACTTCGTTCATACTTGTGAATCAGCGTTTGACTTGTGTGGCTACAATATCAAGAGTCCCTTATCTCGGATATATCTTGGCCTGCATCATTCAAGACTAAGTTTAAATTGTGTGCAGCTGTCTTTCCAGACAGTCTCAGGAAAGACTGTCTGGGTTGGCAATACTCAGTACAGAAAAACAGTCGGGCCCGCAACCTGGACCTACAGGCTGTGGTGAAAACATTTACAGACAAAAAAGGAGGACATCAGGACACCAGGTTCAGGATCAAATTAAGGTAAATTTAATTGATTTAATGAAATTTACCTTGAATATTGCAGCCCATTTGTGTAGGCTATTAGCCAGACAAAACCCGCTGAGTTCAACAATAAAGAGTAACTGAATTTATCCTCAAGCCGATAACTGTTTTTACCTATAGTTAGGCTATTTGATGTGACATTTTTTTAAAGTTTATAAATAGCAGCTAAATACGGTATATAGTTATAGATAGTACACTGCATAATGAAACAATCCCTAGTAAGCTAGTGTTTTCAGTGTGGACTGACTGTATTATTTGGCATTATTAGTCTGGTTTTGTGCACAACTTTCTATCCAATCTGGGAGAGAGCGCGAGGACGTCTCATGTCATGCAGGTTAAGGTAGCCTATACAAGACAGATGTATATTTCAAAAAAATCTATTGGTAGCTGATTAGTATGCTGTTGCATCTAATATTTATTTTACAATCTGCAATGGTTGAATTTCCAACTGTAATTACTGTAATTACATTATTGCCACGAGCCAGCAGTCTAAATATTACAGAGTATAGCTTTGTGAAATGTTAAGCCTGTCATTGATTTGATAGGCATGCAGCTACATAGACCTTGCGGAGATCCAGAGAAACTGCGGCATGCCAGTGGTTGTGAAGCTGATAACACTATATAAAGGTCGTTGCTAGTCTAATCAGAGTCAGTCCTGTTGTTCTACCCCTCCCTCCCTTCCCCGCAGTACGATATCTCCTCTTAATAATCTCCTGCTTATGCCCTCCTGATTCTGAGAATACACCAATGGGATTTTGGGAAAACCAGGGAATTTATTGAATGTTGCAACCCTACACTCTAGTCTAGTTTCCCTTTATTTGGATTTGGACCATAATACCTATTTGTTTTTATTAAGGGCAATTAATTCATTGTTATTCATTACTTTTTCTTTTTAATGTTTATCTGAACTCAGCGCCAACATTGTCACACCCTGATCTGTTTCACCTGTCTTTGTGCTTGTATCCACCCCCTCCAGGTGTTGCCCATTTTCCCCATTATGTGTATTTATACCTGTGTTCTCTGTTTGTCTGTTGCCAGTTTGTCTTGTCTCGTCAAGCCTACCAGCGGTTTCCCGTACTCCTGTTTTCTCTCTAGTCCATGTTTTCTTTTTTCCCCGGTTTTGACCATTCTGCCTGCCCTGACCCTGAGCCTGCCTGCCGTTCTGTACCTTTCGGACTCTGCTCTAGATTACTGACCTCTGCCTGCCCTTGACCTATCGTTTGCCTGCCCCCTGTTTTTGTAATAAATGTTTGTTACTTGAACTGTCTGCATCTGGGTCTTATCATGAGGTCTGATAAACATAAACCTAAATCATGTCAAGAATTGAAACACGACCACTTTTGAATGGTGTCTCTGAGCTCAGAGGAGGCAGAAAATGCTCTGTCATCAGTTATATGAAATGGAGCTAAATGTATCATATTTATTTTACAGTTATAGGAAATTATAGTAAGTCATTTATAATTTGATTGTTACTATATTTAGAAAGCATTTCAGTCATTTCAAGCCCTATTCCCACACTTTTGATGAATAGGGAAAAAATCATATATGGTTTTTAATATTTTAATAATATTTGTACTATATACTTGAGCTTGTCCTCAAAATCCAGTACACCTCAGCAATTTATATTACCTTTTTACCAAAAAGGTGAGTGCCAGACCATTCTAGAACTATGCAGCATTACTAGTTATTGTTTATGGCCATCTCATGAGAAATAATTACTTTTGGGTATGTCTATATAAATGGAAATAAAAGTTTTGTATTATCCTTCAATTTAATTGGCTAAATCTAATGTATTTAATATGCTAACTTTTTAGCAGGTGGCTAATTATAATGCTTGTTAGAATAACCATCATCTCCTTACCTCTCCGATCATGCCGTTCCAACTGCCTCTGACCAGCTTGCCGTGCTTCCCGTTGGTGACCAGGTAGAGGTCGTATGAGAATTTGGTGGTGCGGGACAGCTTCTTCAGGATGTCTATGCAGAAACCCTTACAGCACAGTTTGGTGTAGGGCTCAGTATGACCTACAATACTGGGGAGACAGAGGACAAAATAATACAAAGCCTTCAACAGTAGCAATTTATCACTTCTACTGTGACCTGGGTTAACACTAGAAGAGCTAACCCAGCAAACCAAAATTGGTTCTGTGAAAGTTACCAGAACATTCATTAGGTTGCGGCAACTGTTCTCATAAAACAAAAACTGTCCAGTCGTGCTGATGATTCAAGAATGTTTGTATAAAACATTTGCCCGATGTTGCAAGAACATTCCTAGAACGCATTTAATCTCTTCTTTAAAGGTTCTCAGAATGTTTTTTAGGTTGTGGGAACAATCTGGTGAGAACATTGTGGGGCCATAAGAAAAGATATGTTCCCAAAACACAAAATCTGTCCAGTTGTGCAGATAATTCTGTGTTTCTTTTAGGATAAAAAAAATACAAAATATGCTCAGTTGTGATAACATGCATAAAATGTTTAACCTGCTTAGGATAGGGGGCATATTTTCACGGCCGGATAAAAAACGTACCCGATTTAATCTGGTTATTACTCCTGCCCAGAAACTAGAATATGCATATACTTATTAGATATGGATAGAAAACACCCTAAAGTTTCTAAAACTGTTTGAATGGTGTCTGTGAGTATAACAGAACTCATATGGCAGGCAAAAACCTGAGAGATTCCTTTACAGGAAGTGGCCTGTCTGACCATTTATTGGCTTTCTTTGACATCTCTTTCCAAAACAAAGGATCTCTGCGGTAACGTGACACTTCCCACGGCTCCAATAGGCTCTCAGAGCCCGGGAAAAAGCTGAATGTCGTCATTCCAGCCCCAGGCTGAAACACATTATCGCCTTTGTCAAGTGGCCGATCAGTAGACAATGGGCATTAGGCGCGTGCACTGGTCGCCCCCGTCTTTCTTTTTTTTCCTCTATTTAGCTAAACGCATATTCCCGGTCGGAATATTATCGCTTTTTTACGAGATAAATTGCATAAAAATTGATTTTAAACAGCGGTTGACATGCTTCGAAGTACGGTAATGGAATATTTTGACATTTTTTGTCACGAAATGCGCCATGCTCGTGACCCTTATTTACCATTTCGGATAGTGTCGTGAACGCACGAACAAAACGCCGCTGTTTGGATATAACGATGGATTATTTGGGACCAAGCCAACATTTGTTATTGAAGTAGAAGTCCTGGGAGTGCATTCTGAAGAAGAACAGGAAAGGTAATAACATTTTTGTTATAGTAAATCTGATTTTGGTGAAGGCTAAACTTGCTGGATGTCTAAATAGCTAGCCCGTGATGGCTGGGCTATGTACTTAGAATATTGCAAAATGTGCTTTCACCAAAAAGCTATTTTAAAATCGGACATATCGAGTGCATAGAGGAGTTCTGTATCTATAATTCTTAAAATAATTGATATGCTGTTTGTGAACGTTTATCGTGAGTAATTTAGTAAATTGTTAGTAAATTCCCCGGAAGTTTGCGGGGGGTATGCTAGTTCTGAATGTCACATGCTAATGTAAAAAGCTGGTTTTTGATATAAATATGAACTTGATTGAACAAAACATGCATGTATTGTATAACATAATGTCCTAGGTGTGTCATCTGATGAAGATCATCAAAGGTTAATGCTGCATTTAGCTGTCTTCTGGGTTTTTGTGACATTATATGCTAGCTTGAAAAATGGGTGTCTGATTATTTCTGGCTGGGTACTCTGCTGACATAATCTAATGTTTTGCTTTCGTTGTAAAGCCTTTTTGAAATCGGACAGTGTGGTTAGATTAACGAGAGTCTTGTCTTTAAATAGCTGTAAAATAGTCTTATGTTTGAGAAATTGAAGTAATAGCATTTCTAAGGTATTTGAAAATCGCGCCACAGGATTCAACTGGCTGTTACGTAGGTGGGACGATTTGGTGCCACCTGCCCTAGAGAGGTTAACAGGAATTTAAGCTTTCTACCTGGGAAATGTTCTTGTTATATACAACCTCATGCTAATCGAATTAGCCAACGTTAGCTCAACCGTCCCGTGGACGTGACACCGATCCCGAAGAAGTTTTAACACTTATTTTTCTTAAAACTGCATTGTTGGTTAAGGGCTTGTAAGTAAAAATTTCATTGTAAGGTCTACAACAAAAATGTCAAAGATTTGATTTGATTTGATATTTATTGGACCGTTAGAATGTTGGAGTCAAAATGACTAGGTTTGGCTTGAATGGGTTCCCTCTAGGCCAAGGTTTCTAGTGTTAAGGCCAATACAAAGGCAGTCTAATTATTTCCTAGATCTGAAAGGAACAGCTATGATTGAATCAAGAATGCAGACAACAAAAATATTGTTGTGAAATGTAATTAATCTGTTACCATTGCAGCTTGTTATTGATTGAGACAGACAGGTGTGAGTTGATTAATATAAAGGTGGCCATTTGTCGCTCATCCAGGGTTATTAATCGGTGGAGAAATGTTATTGGCTGAGAGTTTTTGGGGATATTCACAAGTCTTCACCTGATTCATATTCTTATTGAATAGCGACTACAGAGCTCCTGTACATGGATTGGCTGTGAATGGAAGAGATGAGTGACCAATGGCATGTCATAATGATTCGATAATGCATGGGGATGAATTAGGAACTCAGCTAATGTGGCCATTTTCAATCAAGGTAGTCGATGCACCAATTCCCCCCATCAGGTTACAAACAGTAATAACATCTATTCTCGTTTCATAAAGGCCCATCGTTAACTTCATGCTCCTGGAGCAATAGAGCAAGAGGCTCCAGCTTATATGGCAAACATCTCATTAGCATGATTTCCTAAAGGAGATGTAGGAGGAAGAAACATACCAGAAGAAGGTGGAGGAGGGAGAGTGACAGAGAGAAACAGAATGGTATAAAAAGGCCTCCTTGATGTGTGCCCAGGAGCTGATGTCAGGAGTGGGGTTGCGGGGAGAACTGGAGGGACTGGGACTGGGCGGCTCCACAGGCCTGCACATTATGTCATGGCTGCGACAGATGGACGGACAGCTGGGGCTGACCAAAACAAATCTGACACAAATTAATCACAAACAAACAAAGGCAGGAGTGAAACACAATGCTGGATTATTTGCTGCCTGGCTAATGGCGGGCTCATCCATGGCAGATAACCAGCCTACATACTCAATCCTGTAGACCTTGCACCATTACCAATGTCTTTGGGGCTCAGGCATTGCTCTGTCTCTTTATCTCGACCCCCCCCCCCCTTCCCTGCCCTGGGCGAAACGATTTGACCTAAACCTCAATGCAACACACACATCCTTATGCTAAACCATGGTAACGAAGTGTACACCAGCATGGGGCCCACTACATGTGGAGCGGCTGGAATGACCCTGACAAAGTAGCTTTACCTGTATACACAACCACTGTAATGATCTACAGAGATAGAGAGAGAGAGAGAGAGAGAGAGAGAGAGAGAGAGAGAGAGAATCCAAGGGAACTAAATGGGCAGCACTAGCTGTGCATATCAAGTGGAGGAAGCTGACGCTGGTATAATCTATTCCTCTAAATTATCAACAGGATTACCAAGAACGTGATTAGGAAAATGTCCTCCAGTTTCACGCTAACTGGATTATGGGAGCGTCGTTGGAATATGTGGGAAAACATAGTGACGTCATTATCAAGTTGGAGACTTCAACAGGGTTCAAATTAAACATTGACTCTTGGGGGTGCCAAACGTCTCTTAGGGGCACACAATGTCTCTAGGAGGCACACAACGTTGACATATTTGACTTTTTTCAAGGGACCACATTGATATTGCAGCAGTTCGAGGATGTTAGAAACCTCCAGTATAGAGCGAAGGAGAAAACAGACAGTCAGAAAGAGGAGGGGCTCATTCCATAGCTCACTGACAGTGGCACATAGGGAGGGGCGGTGTGGGGGACCAAGTGAACCATGATGAGATGCAGAGAGCACTAATGACACATCACCCTTAACCTCCCTCAGACCTTCAGACTAATGGAGTGTGCCCTCAGCCCTCAGACACAGGGAAGAGGAGGAGGGCGAGGGGCAATGAGACGCGCAGACAGCCGATGGAGGCGCAGAGCTGCAGCCGCAACAAAAGGAAACAAATGAAGTGTTTGGAGGAAACGAGCGGGTGGTGTGAGACATCGCAGAGTAAACAGACAGGTCCCAACATCCCCTGTCTCACCAGCTGCTAGGGATCACCGCTGGGAGGTTAAGTGGGCTTCTGACTGCATCCAAACAGGTTTGGGAATATAAGAGAATGTGTGTGTGTGTGTGTGTGTGTGTGTGTGTGTGTGTGTGTGTGTGTGTGTGTGTGTGTGTGCGCATGTGTGTTCACGTGTTTGTGTGTTTGATACAAATGTTTGTGTGTTGTTGTCACCACATAAACAATTATTTGTGTAAATAGGTATCTGCTTGTTGTCTGAAGGAAATCCAAAGGCACTGTTGTTTTGGGTCCCTATATCCAGCAGGAATCCCTTGAAACATTCACCTTTGAAACAAACTTAATTGGACTACGGTGCTGTGCATTGTTCCTGCCAATGTGTGGCTCGGAGGGGGCTCACCCATTGCTGAACCCAGTCTCAGTTTTAATCAAATCAACCTATTATCATCTCGCTCTCATTAGGCAAAGTTGTTATATGATTACATCATCGTCTAACGTCAACGCTACTGTTCACCTAGGGATCACCAGCAATGGCAAGAGGCTAATGCGCTAACGTGTGGTCACTGTAAGGGTCTGTAACAAGCTAGTGAAGTGAAAAACGTTACAAAGAGCTTTACAGAAGAATAGGACTTGTCTCTCTGGACAACCTGACACATAAGGAGGAGTTATATCAGTCTGACCACAGTGGAGCAGAGTGAACAGAGTGACTGTTTGTTTTGTCTCTTCAAGGAGGAATAAGCGTGTCTCTATGCAAAGCCGCACAGATGGTCCGGTACGCAGGCTTCCTCGTTTCTCTCGTCTTGGAACAGAGGGCCCAGAAATACTCCCGCCTGACGGATGGATCGTGGCGCTAGCACCCAGCTCGGACGAGTCGAGTAGGTGTGAGTTATGGGCGGTACGTGCCTCGGCGGGAGTCTTGGGGCATGGAAGCGGTTTCTGAGAGAGGCCGCTGATGGCCCTTAATAAATGAGAATGCCAGGTCTTCTTGCTCCCTGTCCTGCCGGCCAGGAAATATGACTGGCGGCCAAGATAAAAAAAACACCACAGCCCTGGGGTCCATTATTAGCATCAGCCCCCAGGGCTGGTCTTTAGTGGCATGGCTGTTGGTGTTTTAACATTATCAATCATTGGACCTCTATCTCAACCCACTAACTGCATCATTTAGTTGCTTACTTGGGTTAGCCAATTTCTCCAATATGAACTCAAGGAAAATGTTTCCTTGTTCAACATGGCAAACTGCAATCTAAGTCAACACAAAACACACTAGAACTATGCAGATTATAATAATGGGGTGTTTTGGTCAGTGCAAGCTAAAAAAAGATCTGGTCTGCTTCCCAAGCAGATTTTCACTGAATTGAGCTCATCCCGTCTTCTCATTAACAACCATTGTCAGTAATGGATAATGTTTCCTTTCCCCATATCCATTCACTAATGAACATCACTATCAGTCTCTAGGTGTCCAGGATTGATGAGGCGGCCTAATCGGCCCATCTAATTGATATCCCAGCAAGCAGCACATATATTTCCCTTATTGGGTCACACTGTGATTACTGTGATGTCGCACTCTGGCTGTCTGCTTTAATGAAGATCTCACCCCATTGTATGATAAGGACTCATGGCTGGGCTAATGGTAGGGGAAGACACTGTTCATCCTCTTCACACCTAATGGCACTGTCCAAGTTACAGTCCAAATGAATCAACCACAGCATGTTCTACATGTTGGAGCGTATGTGGGATTGTAACACCAATGGGTTAGTATGGTGGTATTAATATGGTGTCTGTAGTAGTTCTTAGCTCAGTTTACGTTCAACAAGTAGTGGTGACCCGTCATTCAGGGAAGGTGGGGGAGAGCCCCACCTGATTTGAGCCCCACCTGTTCAGCTAAATAATGTGTTGCCTGTTTTGCATGTTATTTTGGGATCAATATGTGTCACTACGGGACACTATGTTACTGCAAAATCTACAGGGAGAGATCGAAAATTCAAACCCCATTGGGTGCTGTAATATTAGAAGTGCCCATCCAAGAAGGCTCAAGGTCATTGGCCACAGATAAAATTATGTCAAATCACATTATATCTACAATAGCTTTGATTGGACTCATCATGTCAACATCATACTTTCAAAATCTTAGCTAGCAAGCTAGCCAAGCAGTCATCATCATGAATTACGTCAACAATCTACTGGCAAATTATTTTCATTCCTTGTCATATGAAGAAAAATTATAGATAAAACGTATCGGTGCTGATCGGCCATTGGACATAAACGTTACACAACAAGTTGGAAATCGCAAATTCAACAATGAGTGGTTTGGAAGAAATCAGTGGATAACTGCAAGCATTGCAAAGCAATCACTAGCCTGCTATTCAGTGGAGTGGGTGTGTGGTCCAAGTCTGAGTTTAAGGGTCTCTTTTCCAAGCTTAAAAGGATAAACACTCACATGCCATGAGCCAGAAAAGGCTGAATACATTGGTCATGCTGGGAACTCTGAAAAAACCGAGCTCCGACTGGGAAAATACGTTTTGAACGGTCATCCAACTCGGAACTCCGGCCTCTTTCTAGAGCTCTGACCTGAAGATCACTGACTTCATGATTTGACCTTATTTATTTCCGAGTTCCCAATTGTCTTGAAAGGACCATAAATCCAGAGAATGCCAGACTTTGATGACAAAGTTTGATTACAAAATTTGCCCACAAAGATTCCTGTTCAAGTGAGCACAGCACAAGTTGAGTCTAAAATGTATTGTATGCTGCTGCATAAATGCTGTAATATGCCAGGGAGATATGTATTATGTAGCTAAGAAAGTAATACTAAGTGTATGTTGTGAAGTAATCTGTTAGTAGCCCATGTGCCTCACCCTAATAATTTGGCCCCTTTCCCCATCATAACTTAGCCAACTGTTCTGACTTAGTGATGCACATGTAGCCTATAGCCTGTTTTAGAGAAATGTAATAATTGAATATTGTAAGAGCTTTCATTGTCTGCTTATATGCCCCCTTTATTTATCCTATGGTTCTGACTTGGTATACAGGGAGAATACTGTAAGAACGACCCATGTTCTGAATTCTGTCACTGTACATTTCAAAAGTGGTGAACAAATAGTTATATTGACTATGTCCATCCTAGATCGCTCATTGTTGTCTTAATCGAAATTACCAATTGCCTCTTATCAGCTTGTGCCATAGTTTGTACATCTCAATTGTCAGTAGAAACCACATTTGTTTAAGCAAGTCAGCCATATCAGTTATGTTTTTTTTAAAAGGCAGTAAACGAGGCTGAATGAACTGTTTCGCTGCCAGACAAGGCTCCGCTGATAGCCAGGTGTAGCGGTGGTAAGGATTCACTGCATGGTGCTGAACAGCTTTATGCAAGCCCTAATGCCACTCTAAATAATGGCACTTTAATAATGTCTACATATCTTACATTACTCATATCACATGTATATACTGTATTGAGACCCAATCACTGGACACTTTAATAAATGGATCACTAGTCACTTTAAATAATGTCACTTTAAATAATGCCACTAATAATGTTTACATATCTTACATTACTCATATCACATGTATATACTGTATTTTATATCATCTACTGCACCTTGCCTACGCTGCTCGGCCATCGCTCATCCATATATGTATATGTATATATTCTCATTCACCCCTTTAGATTTATGTGTATTAGGTAGTTGTTGGGGAATTATTAGATTACATGTTAGATATTACTGCACTGTTGGAACTAGAAGCACAAGTATTTTGCTACACTCGCATTAACATCTGCTAACCATGTGTATGTGACCAATAACATTTGATTTGATTTGAACAGATTTGGGGCACTGTTTGTCACCGTTATAGTGCAATTAATGTATTATTTAGTGTTGTTTTGTGTTGTGTAGTGGCTTTGCTGGCATGCATCTAAAAATGTTTTTCGGAGTTTGCCCCACCAAGATATACATGCTAAAATCGTCACTGACAACAGGTAATGGTTAGTGAAACAGGATAATGGATGTACATGACCATAGTAGTACACAACACTTTTATGCTCTGTTTCATCCTTCTCATCAGAAAACGTTTGGCGTCATTAATATCAGAGAAGACCAAAAGGTTTCAAGGAATATTGTTCCACTCACGTCTCTGTCTTGTTGGACTGGCGGCGGCAGGGCACAGTGTTGCTGACACAGGTCCCAGTCATGGGGTCGACAGCCTCCACTATGACAAAGGGACGTTCCTCCAGTGTGGCCACAGTCAAGTGTCTGTTATCTGATACGGGCTCCAGATAGGTGCCATAGCGAGGCCACACCGGGTATCTCATCTGCAGGATCCCCATCTCATAGTTCCCCACCTGGAAGAGGAGAGAGAGAAGAGAAAATAACAGGCATGAGTCATACTTTAGCTTATCGGTATTCAAACCTGCAATACAATCACATCTCAAACTACTCCTCAGAGATTTGTGTCTGATTTTCATGCAGCCGTGTGGGAAATGCCAGGATAGATTATGTCGAGGAAATGTTATTTCCAGGTCTGCATTTTTTGTTATCAATTTTCCTGTGTATTTTATTATAGAAAAAAACTAAATACATTTTACTGTTGAATGCTAAGTGATGGATTCTCTCATTTCCACAAGGAAAACATACAGTCGATCAAATATATATCAGGATGCAGAAAGACAAGATCTTTGCCCATTTTAAATAGACCTCAACAATCCTGAGGCACACACAGAGGAGTTGCACCACCTGCGACGTCTCCTTGCACTAAGTTAGAGAAGTTTGTCTAGTCTCACTCTGAACATCTGTACTTAAGCTGTGAGGATCAGCCGGTCACAGAGGACCAAACTCTTTATCTGTTGTTTCCTCCATTACCAAACCCAGTTGTCCATCTCAGTGGTGATGAAGTAGTTCAGTATGCTGAACAGCACTTCTCTGCTTCATTGCAGTGACTCAGAAAAAAAGTGATCACACGCAGTAATTAAACTGTGGCTTTCACAGAGCCCAAAGCAATAACACTTCTATTATTGTTCTCTATGGTTTTATGTGTTGAGAATGAGGTTGTAAACTTTTACATAGTGATGATGATTTAACCGTTCTTAATGGCACACATATTGTGCCTTTAATCAGTGAAGTTCCATAATTAAGAGTTGTTTAAGGTTAAACAAAGAGTCGAATAAGTATTCTCTCCAGACTGTTTTGGTGTTAATTGTTTTTTATGCCTCCTAATTATTACGGAGCTACATTAAAATGGATCGTGAACTGTGTTGATAATTGTATTCATTGTTTCTGTGTTTGCACATAGAGCATAATGATCAACTTTTAGGTTACTGTCAATATACTGGTGGATTGTCACATGTATCAGCAACAAAAGGCTACAGGGTAAAATCACATTAACAACATGTTTGTGTTCAATCAACTACCTCTACAATGGCAGAATACTGGTCAATAACTTTTTAGAATGTATGGATTGCATTGCCATCTTTAATTCATGTCAGGGGTCACTGAAAGGATGCTTGGAGGAGTCACTACAGACACCCTGGTTCGAATCCAGGCTGTATCACAGCCGTCTAAGGCACTGCATCTCAGTGCTAGAGGAGTCACTGCAGACACCCTGGTTCGAATCCAGATTGTATCACAGCGGTCTAAGGCACTGCATCTCAGTGCTAGAGGCGTCACTACAGACACCCTGGTTCAAATCCAGGCTGTATCACAACCGGCTGTGCTTGGTAGTCCCATAGGATGGCGCACAATTGGCCCAGCATTGTCCAGATTTGGTCAGTGTAGGCCGCCATTGAAAATAAGATTTTGTTCTTAACTGACTTGCCTAGTTAAATAAAGGTTACATTTAACAAAAAAATACATTATTTTACAGCAGTCAAAGACTGCATAATTCTGCTTACTTTGGAAAATGATTGGCTGTCCTAAACGTTTTATCAGGAGGTCAACCTGTACCACTGACAAATGCCTTTGCTTCATAATAATCTCTCCTACTAATACTGGAAGGTATCTGATTATTGCAGTCATTATTGTCAGATGTCACTAAGGACAACAAAATACAACCATTAGAATATCCTCTGTTTTACTGGTATGCTTAGTTATTCCTGTCTCTCCTGCCGGACTATTGATTAATCCTCTTGTTTTCCTTTCTCACAGTTTATGGGCCTTGTCAATGGATCACAATGGTAAACGAGAGCGTAAGAGTGTCCCCTCACTCTTTTTACTGGCTTTACAGAGCCAAACCTCTTTGTTTGTGTTAAAGAACATACTTGTCAGTTTGCCTTTGTAACATATTGGAGATGAGAGAGGAAACCAAGATCTCAAATACCTATAGCCTGTCTGGATCCCCAGACTTCTTCTCCTCCTCTTCTTCTTCTTCTTGTTCTTTTCTTCTTATCCTTCTCTTCTTCTTCTTCTTCTCTTCTTCTCCTCCTCTTCTTCTCCTTCTTTTCTCCTGTTCTTTTCCGCTTCTCCTTCTCCTTCTCTTCTCCTCCTGCTCCTCTTCTTCTTCTTCTCCTTCTCTTCTCCTCCCCTTCTTCTTCTTCTTCTTCTCCTCTTCTTCTCCTTCTCTTCTTCTCCTTCTCTTCTTCTCCTCTTCTTCTCCTCTCCTCTTCTTTTCCGCTTCTCCTTCTTCTTCTCTTCTTCTCCTCCTCTTCTTCTCCTTCTCTTCTTCTTCTTCTTCTTCTTTTCTTCTCCTTCTCTTCTTCTCCTTATTTTCTCATTCTCTTCTTCTTCTTCTCTTCTTCTTCTTCTCTTCTTCTCCTCCTATTCTTCTCCTTCTCTTCTCCTTCTCTTCTTCTCCTCCTCTCCTTCTCTTCGTCTTCTTCTTCTTCTCTCATCTCTTCTTCTTCTTCTTCTCCTTTTCTTCTTCTTCTCCTCTTCTCCTCCTCCTTCCCTTCGTCTTCTTCTTCTTCTCTTCATCTCTTCTTCTTCTGCTCTTTTTCTTCTTCTCCTCTTCTTCTCCTTCTCTTCTTCTTCTCTTCTTCTCCTCTTCTCCATCTCCTTCTCTTCGTCTTCTCTTCTTCATCTCCTTCTCTTCTTCTCCTCTTCTCCATCTCCTTCTCTTCTCCTTCTCTTCTTCTTCTCTTCTTCTCCTCTTCTCCATCTCCTTCTCTTCTTCTTCTCTTCTTCTCCTCTTCTCCATCTCCTTCTCTTCTTCTTCTCTTCTTCATCTCCTTCTCTTCGTCTTCTTCTTCTTCATCTCCTCCTCTTCTTCTCCTTCTCTTCTTCTTCTCTTCTTCTCCTTCTCTTCTTCTTCTTCTTCTCTTCTTCTCCTTCTCTTCTTCCCCTTCTCTTCTCCTTCACTTCTTCTTCTTCTTCTTCTTTTCTTTTCCTTGTCTTCTCCTTGTCTTCTCCTTTTCTTCTTCTTCTCTTCTTCTCCTTCTCTTCTTCTCCTTCTCTTCTTCTTCTCTTCTTCTCCTTCTTCTTCTTCTCTTCCCTTCTCCTTCTCTTCCTCTTCCTCTTATCTTCTTTTCTTATTCTCCTCCTCTTCTCCTCTTTTCTTATTCTCCTTCTCTTCTTCTTTGAGCCTCAATTCGTTGGGGCATGGACTCTACAAGGTGTCGAAAGCGTTCCATAGGGATTCTTGCCCATGTTGACTCCAATGCTTAGTTAGCTTGATGTCCTTTCGGTGGTGGATCATTCCTGATACACATGGGAAACTGTTGAGCGTGAAAAACCCAGCAGCGTTGCAGTTCTTGATACATACCTGCTGCGCCTGGCACCTACTACCATACCCTGTCAAAGGCTCTTCAATATTTTGTCTTGTCCATTCACCCTCTGAATGGCACACATACACAATCCATGTCTCAATTGTCTCAAGGGTAAAAAAGTATTATTTAACCTGTCTCCTCCCCTTCATCTACACTGATTGAAGTGGATTTAACAAGTGACATCAATAAGGGATCATATCTTTCACCTGGATTCACCTGGTTGGTCTATGTCATGGAAAGAGCAGGTGTTCCTAATGTTTTATACACTCAGTGTAAGTTTGCCTCATTGATCTGCAATTGATCTGCAATGAGCTGAGCTGTGGGGGGTTGTTTCCGAGATGGCTGAACATAATGCGATGAGTGGCTGGGACTTCTAGTAGAAATGACAAAAGCAATCAGAAGGAGAGATTGATTCTAAGCTCTTGGTGAAAAGACACAAGTAGTTTATCAGCTGTAAGAGGAAAAGAGAGCGTAAGAGTGTCCCCTCACTCTTTTTACTGGCTTTACAGAGCCAAACCTCTTTGTTTGTGTCAAAGAACAGACTTGTCAGTTTGCCTTTGTAACATATTGGAGATGAGAGAGGAAGCCAAGATCTCAAATACCTATAGCCTGAGCTTGGATAGTACTTGGAGTGAGCAATGTTCCTAATGATTTGGTATTTTTGGTATTTTATTATGATCCCCATTAGCTGTTGTCAAATCCAGAAACATACTTTAAGGCTCAGACTGGCTAAAATTAAGGAAAGATAAAGACTTCTTCTCCTTGTCTTCTTCTTCTCTTCTTCTCTTCTCCACCTCTTCCTCTTCTCTTCTTCACCTTCTCTTCTTTTCTTTCTCTTCTTTTCCTTCTCTTCTTCTTTGAGCCTCAATTCGTTGGGGCATGGACTCTACAAGGTGTCGAAAGCGTTCCATAGGGATTCTGGCCCATGTTGACTCCAATGCGTCCCACAGTTGTGTCAAGTTAGCTGGATGTCCTTTCGGTGGTGGATCATTCCTGATACACATGGGAAACTGTTGAGCGTGAAAAACCCAGCAGTGTTGCAGTTCTTGACACACTCAAACCAGTGCGCCTGGCACCTACTACCATACCCTGTTCAAAGGCACTTCAATATTTTGTCTTGTCCATTCACCCTCTGAATGGCACACATACACAATCCATGTCTCAATTGTCTCAAGGGTAAAAAAGTATTATTTAACCTGTCTCCTCCCCTTCATCTACACTGATTGAAGTGGATAAATAAGTGACATTAATAAGGGATGATAGCTTTCACCCGGATTCACCTGGTCAGTCTATGTCATGGAAAGAGCAGGTGTTCCTAATGTTTTGTACACTCAGTGTAAGTTTGCCTCATTGATCTGCAATGAATGAGCATGTTTTCTTGTTATTCTTTTGAAGTAACACTTCAGGTAATTTTTTGAGTAGCTCAGATATTTCCAGTAACAGAGTTTAAAGAGGAGTCTTTTAGATCACGTCCAGCAGTAAGTTTGTTGACTTCTCAACCTCAAAGTGGACTCACTACACTACAACAGCTACGTTCATTTTCTGTTGTATTTTTAATTGCAACCTTTCCATTGGCACAAGCTGTCAATAGGCTAATACTCTCTCTCTCTCTCTGACCAACCACACGTCTGATAGCCTTCAGTACAGCCTGCTGTCAGACCCTCCAAATTACAGAGGCATAGGCCTCAGTTACAATAACATACCTGAAATTAATAGGAACCAACCTTGAGAGAACATCGATGGCATGTAAAAAGCTGGAGAAGGCCTGGAGCTGTTTACCCAGAGATGTGGTTTGGCACAACATGCTCTGACACACATCAACCTCCATTCAACCACTGACTGCATTTAAGGAAGAAAACTAACCTCCACCTCCCTTCAGTGTCTACTCCCTACTGGGAACCTCCTGACAATATCAACCGTCAATAAGAAGGGCGTTACAGGTAGAGGGAAGGTGTGTTGTGAAGGTGGGATGAATATGTGAGACAAGGTTCCGTTCGCTAAGAGTCGGTGGCTCTGAGGTAGTGAAACGCTAGGCAGGCTCATTTGAATAGCTGGTGTTTGTAGAGAGATCAGTCAGACGTGTAATCACACTAGTCCTGTGGTATGGAGAGACACTGGGTATAGTGGCCGGTTAGGACACTGTGATTGGTAGGAGGCAGTTAGAGCAAAATGCTAGCCTATTAGGTGGACAGTCTGTATTTTGTAACAGGTGATGCAAAGGAAACGTAACAGCCCACAATATGCCCAACCCTGGTTTTACTGATTGGGAGGAATATAATGAAGTGTAATGTCTCACCTTATCCCACTGTCTCTCTCGATCTAAGGTGATGATGACCATAGCTGGGTTGATCAGGTACCCTTCAGGGTTGAACGAGAAGTCATTGTGTTCCCATGTTACGTTTAACATGTGCCTGAAAACAAAGGAAATCAATCAAAGAGTTAAATACTATTACAACATTATACTAATAGTCGTTACTGTCCATTAATCCAATCTTCCAATGGTTTCATCCTATTTCTAAAGCACTACCTGCTGCTTGTTGTGCACATAGCTATCGACATGTTGTGAACTCCCTGTCATCACACACTGCGAGGCTGCTCTCTCACCTCTCCTCCCTCTCTCTCTCAGTAAGCAGAGGTGATGAAAGCATGCTGGGTAATGAACGGGCCCTCTGTCTAGTCCATGTGAAAGGCTCGTTTAATCTGGTAATCTGTGATAATCTTATTAACAGGCGGAGTGATTTATAATCAAAAGCTCATTAAAAAGAGACCTAATTAAATGAGGTGTTGAGTCTATTGACCGCCGAGGAGAGAGCGAGGCACTGCACCGTTTGAAGTGCCTCCCTTTGAATAGGGAGGTCTGTCAGAAAGAACAACATTGTACCAGGGAGGGAAATAAAAGAGTGGACAGCAGACGAAGAGTGCTATACCAGGCTTTGTCCTGCCTGCCGGACCCTCATATTACTAACTTTGGTCATTGCTATTCCACTCAGGATTTTTTGGTCTTTAAAGTGGAAAATCGTAGGGGTTGGAAACAGCAGCATGACTCAAATCAAAGGCTGAAATACAGCTGCCCAGACGGTTCTCCTTTTTCATGAAGGATTTCGATTTACAAAAAGAGAAGTTATCTTTCCCTCAGGCTAGCCACTTTCAGAAAAGGGAAAATTACTTCTGAGGAGAAAGTGATGTTTTAATACCACTGAACTGTGTCAGATTTCATATTACGATCCTGGTCCACAAAAATGTATAAAGAATACCTCCTTGTACCCTGCCTGGAAACTCTCCAATCCTCCCAGTCCAGTCTCAATGACCTTGGCTAGTGCCAAATGCTGACGCTGAATCTGTTTTCCCTACAGAAGCCGAGCCTCCCTTTGACTGATTAAAAATGTTTTAGAACCAAATAGGATTTGCTCCATGTTCCCTGGCACAGATGGCGCCAGATTGCTCTTTTGGGCTGGGCTGGGCAGGTATGACAGGCCACATCATCTCTCTGTGATGCCAGTGCTTCCAACAGTGAGGTGATGGGACAGAGGTAGGATGGATGAGTTGGCAGGCAGGGGTTAAGGGAGTGACAGGGAGAGTACCATGTTGCCCCCCACCACAACATTAAGCAGATGGAAAGCCACAGCTAAATGACTGTTGAGCAACTGTTAACTGATGTTGCCAACTCTCTCTCTCTGTTTCAAGTCAGTCCTTCTCAATCTCCTACAGTTACAGTTGAAGTTGGAAGTTTACAAACACTTAGGTTGGAGTCATTAAAACTCATTTTTCAAACACTCCACAAATTTCTTGTTAACAAACTATAGTTTTGGCAAGTCGGTTAGGACATCTACTTTGTGCATGACACAAGTAATTTTTCCAACAATTGTTTACAGACAGATTATTTCACTTATAATTCACTGTATCACAATTCCAGTGGGTCAGAAGTTTACATACACTACGTTGACTGTGCCTTTAAACAGCTTGGAAAATTCCAGAAAATGATGTCATGGCTTTAGAATCTTCTGATAGGCTAATTGACATAATTTGAGTCAATTGGAGGTGTACCTGTGGATGTATTTCAAGACCTACCTTCAAACTGAGTGCCTCTTTGCTTGACATCATGGGAAAATCTAAAGAAATCAGCCAAGACCTCAGAAAAAAATGGCAGACCTCTACAAGTCTGGTTCATCCTTGGGAGCAATTTCCAAACGCCTGAAGGTACCACATTCATCTGTACAAACAATATACGCAAGTATAAACACCATGGGACCATGCAGCCGTCATACTGCTCAGGAAGGAAATGTGTTCTGTCTCCTAGAGATGAACGTACTTTGGTGAGAAAAGTGAAAATCAATCCCAGAACAACAGCAAAGGACCTTGTGAAGATGCTGTAGGAAACAGGTACAAAAGTATCTATATCCACAGTAAAACGAGTCCTATATCGACATAACCTGAAAGGACGCTCAGCAAGGAAGAAGCCACTGCTCCATAACCACCATAAAAATGCCAGACTACGGTTTGCAACTGCACATGGTGACAAAGATCGTACTTTTTGGAGAAATGTCCTCTGGTCGGATGAAACAAATATAGAACTGATTGGCCATAATGACCATCGTCATGTTTGGAGGAAAAAGGGGGAGACTTGCAAGCCAAAGAACACCATCCCAACCGTGAAGCACGGGGGTGGCAGCATAATGTTGTGGGGGTGCTTTGCTGCAGGAGGGACTGGTGCACTTCACAAAATAGATGGCATCATGAGGCGGGACAATTATGTGGATATATTGAAGCAACATCTCAAGACATCAGTCAGGAACTTAAAGCTTGGTCGCAAATGGGTCTTCCAAATGGACAATGACCCCAAGCATACTTCCAAAGTTGTGTCAAAATGGCTTAAGGACAACAAAGTCAAGGTATTGGAGTGGCCATCACAAAGCCCTGACCTCAACCCTATAGATAATGTGTGGGCAGAACTGAAAAAGCATGTGTGAGCAAGGAGGCCTACAAACCTGACTCAGTTACACCAGCTCTGTCAGGAGGAATGGGCCAAAATTCACCCAATTTATTGTGGGAAGCTTGTGGAAGGCTACCCGAAATGTTTGACCCAAGTTAAACAATTCTAAGGCAAATGCTACCAAATACTAATTGAGTGTATGTAAACTTCTGACTCACTAGGAATGTGATGAAAGAAATAAAAGCTGAAATAAATCCTTCTTCACATTCTTAAAATAAAGTGGTGACCTAAGACAGGGAATTTTTTACTAGGATTAAATGTCAGTAATTGTGAAAAACTGAGTTTAAATGTATTTGGCTAAGTTGTATGTGAACTTCTGACTTCAACTGTATCACTTAATCTCTCCATTCTCTTATTGCAATGAACAATCTACAACATACAGTATGTCAGTATGCCTCCCTTCCATCCCCCCACCTCCACTCACCTGAACAGTGTATCATTAGAAGATGCCCTAACCGGGCTGTGGCAGTCGTTGTGGCCCTCGGGGATGAAGCCCCTCTGTTTGCGGAAGCTCTGCACCCCTTTGACCACGATGGCCACCCCATCGCGCACCCTCTTCCTCAAGCTCATCCGCCAGCGGTCGGTGATGATGCTGATGAGGCCCACAGGGAAGCTGTTTGGTGGGGGCATATCTGGGTTCCCCACGGCAAGGCTGGGGAGGATCCAGATGTAGCCAGGCCCCAGCAGGCCGGCCTCTCCGGCCATACTGAACAGGTACTGGGCCTCCTCGTGGGAGCAGTATACCAGCAGTACCTGGGCGTCGATCTGCTGCAGCAGGCGCCGTGCCCGGATGTCGTTCATGCCGTCGGCAGACATGTCGAAGGTCAGCACGTCCTGCAGTTCCCACATGAAGTAGCTGGTGTCAGTGAAGGTCTTGACATAGTCCACGTAGACCTCGTAGCCCGGGTACAGGCTGGTGATGACCACGAAGCTGTCCCAGTTATACTCCTCCATCACCTTGAACATGCCGTTTATCTGTTGCTCGATGGAGGAGCCCAGCTGGAGGAACGTGGAGCCGTCGCCCTGCAGAGAGACAGACAGCAGAGTGAGCACAGATAACAGCCCTTAATGGATAGTTAATTTAAGCTCAATCAATTTGCTAAATTTATCTAACAAGCACAATTAAAACCTTCTAATGACCTAATGCAGTGACTTTCTTAATAGCCTGCTTAGTGGGAATTATATGATTGTGTTTTATGTAATTCAGCCAGTCATATGTAAAAAAGAAAATAATAATCAAGAAATGACAGTAGAATCCTGAGGGTAGCTTGACAGTGTGTCTGTGTGCTCCGTCCAGTTCGTCCAGCTCCTGACCACCAGCCAGCCCACCCAGAAGTGGTGTGAAGTCTCCGGGCTGAGAGGCAGTACTCTACAGTAAGTGATTCTGTTTGGTGTTGCTTTCCCTGTAGCCCAGGCACCATTCATCACTTTAACCCATGTGTCTCCCACTTGCCACAGCAACATTGGCCCTCATACATACTTGGCACTATCACTGAGCCCACTGTCACTGAGCCCAGCCCCTGTTTTCTCTTTTTATCTCTGACTTTTCTCAAGATGTCTCTCCTCTTTGACCTTGGAGAGAGGAGTATGAAAATGCTGTGTTGTGTTAACTAAAGTGATCCAGGAATTTTGAGGAAGATCAGAGCTGTTTCTTGTCTGTGTGTGTTTGTAAGAGCGTTTGTCTTGTTTTATGTTCAGGGAACAGAATAATATATGTTTTTTCCATCAATCTTGTTGGAATATTCATATCAGTAATGGTCTTGGCATAAACATGTTTCTGCAACCTGAGAAGGCTATGGGCTGACACAGGGCAGGGTTTTATTTTTGTGTTTCTTACTAGAAAATAACAGAATCCATCATTGTTTTTAAAACTGCTTATGACCCATACAGTACATTTTCGGGTTGGATGCCATTGATATGTCTTGACTCTAAGAGAAGTTAATGATTGTTTATTGGTTTTGAATTAAGCACGCTGCTCATAGAAATCATTGCACCATAATTGCTTTGTAAAACAATTAGCATCGTAAATCATTTGCAACCCCAGTGAATTGTAATGATTAACAAAGTGTAATAAAAAGTTACATCAATTACAGAGATTTTACTGTTTCACTGGTTGCATATCTGGGTTGATCATTAAGACTTTCGCTTTTTAAATTACTTTGCATAAACGGCAACTTTATAATAAATAAAAAGCGTATAATTTTCTTTATCACCCCAAATAAATCTATAAAGTAGATTTGATGATAAAAAAAATTACTTTTGCCCCTCCTAAGTGTGAATGGTTTTGGTGAGGCTCAGTTTCTTGATATTATGCCATTTACACATACAGTTCCTTCAGAATGTGTTCACATCGTTTTACTTTTTCCACATTTTGTTGTGTTTGAGCTTGAATTTAAAATGGATTAAATTTAGTTTTTTTGGTCACTGATCTATACACAATACCCCATAATGTCAAAGTGGAATTATGTTTTTTGAAATGTTTACAAATTAATAAAAAATGAAGTTGAAATGTCTTGAGACAATTATTCAACCCCTTTGTTATGGCAAGCCTAAATAAATTCAGGAGTAAAAATGTGCTTAACAAGTCACATAATAAGTTTCATGGATTCACTTTGTGTTCAATAATGGTGTTTAACATGACTTTGAATGACTTTCTGTACCCCACACATACAATTATCTTTAAGGTTCCTCAGCCGAGCAGTGAATTTCAAACACAGATTCAACCACAAAGACCAGGGAGGTTTTCCAATGCCTCGCAAAGAAGGGCACCTATTGGTAAGTGGGTAAAAGGAGGGGTAGTGCGTATGGCCCAGTACATCAATGGGGCAAAGCTGCCTGCCATCCTGGACCTCTACAACAGGCGGTGTCAGAGGAAGGCCCTAAAAATTGTCAAAGACCCCAGCCACCCCAGTCATAGACTGTTCTCTCTACTACCGCATGGCAAGCGGTACCGGAGGGCCAAGTCTAGGACAAAAAGGCTTCTCAACAGTTTTTACCCCCAAGCCATAAGACTGCTGAACAGGTAACCAAATGGTTACCCAGACTATTTGCATTGTGTGCCCCCCCCAACCTCTCTTTTACGCTGCTGCTACTCTTTGTTTATCATATATGCATAGTCACTTTAACCATACCTACATGTACCTCAATAAGCCTGACTAACCGGTGTCTGTATATAGCCTTGCTACAGTTATTTTCAAATGTGTTTTTACTGTTGTTTTTTTTCTTTACTTACCTACACACACACACACACACACACACACACACACACACACACACACACACACACACACACACACACACACACACACACACATACCTTTTTTTCGCACTATTGTTAGAGCCTGTAAGTAAGCATTTCACTGTAAGGTCTACACCTGTTGTGCGCACGTGACAAGTAACTTTGATTTGATTTGAGGAGGAGGATTATTAAAGATACTGTTTGAAGAGATAGGGTTTCAGAGTTTTTGGAAGATGGGCAGGGACTCAGGGGGAAGCAGATTCCACCATTGGGGTGCCAGGACAGAGAAGAACTTGGACTGGGCAGGGGTGGGGTGGGGTGGGTGGGCCAAGAGACCTGAGGTGGCAGAACGGAGTGCTCGGGTTGGGGTGTAGGGTTTGAGCATAGCCTGAAGGTAGGGAGTTGCAGTTCCCCTTGGTAAGCACCATGGTCTTGTAGTGGATGAGAGCTTCAACTGGAAGCCAGTGTAGTGTGCGGAGGAGCGGGGGGACATGAGAGAACTTGGGAAGGTTGAAAACCAGGCGGGCTGCAGCGTTTTGGATAAGTTGCAGGGGTTTGATGGCACAAGCGGGAAGCCCAGCCACAGAGAGTTGCCATGTGCCTGGATTAGGACCTGCAGCGCTTCCTGCGTGAGGTAGGGTCGTACTCTATGGATGTTGTAGACCTGCAGGAGTGAGTCGCTGCTTTGATGTTTGCAGAGAACGACAGGGTGTTGTCCAGGGTCACGCCAAGGTTCGTTGCGCTCTGGGAGGGCAACACTAGAGTTGTCAACCGTGATGGAGAGGTCTTCCCCGGAAGGAAGAGCAGCTCCGTCTTGTCGAGGTTAAGCTTGAGGTGGTGAGCCGACTTCCAAGTTCAGATATTTGCCAGGCACGCAGAGATGCGTGTCGCCACCTGGGTGT
The DNA here is from genome assembly GCF_901001165.1 of Salmo trutta. NCBI lineage: Eukaryota > Metazoa > Chordata > Actinopteri > Salmoniformes > Salmonidae > Salmo > Salmo trutta. The sequence goes on from NC_042957.1 coordinate 57,703,399, forward strand.
CAGAAGGGGGAAGGAGAAAAGTAGTTGAGTGTCGTCTGCATAGCAATGATAGGAGAGACCATGTGAGGATATGATGGAGCCGAGTGACTTGCTGTATAGAGAGAAGAGGAGAGGGCCTAGAACCGAGCCCTGGGGGACACCAGTAGTGAGAGTAAGTTGTGCAGACAGATCCTCTCCACGTCACCTGGTAGGAGCAGCCTGCCAGGAAGGATGCAATCCAAGAATATGCAGAGCTTGAGACGCCCAGCCCTGAGAGGGTGGAGAGGAGGATCTGATGGTTCACGGTGTCAAAGACAGAACAGAACAGAGGGGACAGAGTCAGCTTTGGCAGTGCGGAGAGTCTCCGTGACACAGAGAAGAGCAGTCTCGGTTGAGTGATCCGTCTTGAAGCCTGACTGGTTAGGGTCTAGAAGATTATTTTGATAGAGATAACGAGAAAGTTGATCAGAGACAGCACTCTCAAGTGTTTTGGAAAGAAAAGAAGGAAGGAAAGAAAAACATTTACAGAGTTTAATGCCTGTGATAGGAGAAAACCTTCAGTATTAGTAATTTTAGTTACTCCACATTACTAACCTAATTGACAGAGTGAAAAAAAGTACGTCTTTACCGAATAAAAATATTCCAAAACATGCATCTTGTTTGCAACAAGGCACTAAAATAATACTTCAAGAAAGTGTGGCAAAGCAATTAACTTTTGTCCTGAATACAAAGTGTTATGTTTGGGGCAAATCCAATATAACACATTACTGAGTACCACTCTCCATATTTTCAAGCATAGTGGTGGCTGCATCATGTTATGGGTATGCTTGAAATAGTTTCAGGATAAAAAAGAAGCTGAATGGAGCTAAGCACAGGCAAAATCCTAGAGGAAGACATGGTGCAGTCTGCTTTCCACCAGACACTGGGAGATTAATTCACCTTTCAGCAGGACAATAACCTTACACATAAGGCCAAAAATACACTGGAGTTGCTAACCAAGACGGCAGTGAATGTTCCTGAGTGGCCGAGTTACAGTTTTGACTTAAATCTACTTGAACATTTATGACAAGACCTGAAAATGGTTGTCTAGCAATGATCAACCATCAACTTGACAGAGCTTGAAGAATTTTTTTAAGAATAATGCAAAATGTTGCCCAATCCAGGTGTGGAACACTTTTAGAGACTTACCCAGAAAGACTCACAGCTGTAATCGCTGTCAAAGGTGATTCTAACATACTTATCTAATCAAGATATATATATATTTTTGTTTAGTTTTTTGTGAAGATTGTTGACAAAAAAATTACAGTTAAATCCATTTTAATCCCACTTTGTAACACCACAAAATATGGAAAAAAGTCAAGAGGTGTGAATACTTTCTGAAGGCACCGTATGCCATTTTTCCTTGATGCTATCAGAACAGTACCCAGAAGTCACTGCTTCACTCAAGCTGGACCTTCCCTGTCCCTTTCCTTCTCTAGGGGACTGTGCTCTGTCTCTGTCATGGTCATCAAGCTTGCTGAGGTTTGGGGTTACAGAAAGCCAGGTATCCAGAGACCAGGACTACTCTGTTCTCTTGTTCTGCTGTTTCATTCTGTCTCCTTGTTGTCCTTCAGAGAAGTCTAAAGTAGGTTAGAACCATCTGTGTGTCTCCAGATGTCAGACATCATACTGGTCTATTCCTCTGAGTGTCTCCACTGACCGTTCTTATTGCTCTGAATATCACATCCTCTCTGTTTCTATTTCAATTAGTAACATTGAACATTTAGCAATTTGTGTTCTACCCTTTTCCATATACAAAATACCTCCTCCTATATTACCTTGGAGGTACTGTAGATGTGATACAGTAGAAGGGACAATAAAACATCTTGCAACATTAGCTTAGCAAGAGCAAGGGTGTTATGCAGGTTAGTAAAGGAGCAGGTTGCGAATATGACATAAATCTACAAATGTTCTAACTCCTCTCAGTGTCCCGCAGCAAATCTGTTTAAGTTACTGCCTTCTTTCTGTGCGTGTGGCAGAGTGTAAAATCAATTTGCTCCAGGGCATGTGTGTGTGTTTGTGTGTGTATGTGCCTGTGTGTAGTATGTGTACACGATCACACTGTGACTCTCAGCCAAAAACACCCTAAGGTTCTATCTAGAGAAGTGTGGTAGCAACCACTCAATTACAACTGTACTGTAGTCCAAATGAGCCCTGAGCATGGACAGCAATAGGCTCAGCTACAGCCATACCCAGCATGCTAAAGCTCTTTTTATTTATTTAACTAGGCAAGTCAGTTAAGAACAAATTCTTATTTACAATGACAGCCTACCCCGGACAACGCTGGGCCAATTGTGCACCGCCCTATGGGACTCCCAATCACAGCCAGTTGTGATACAGCCTGGAATCGAACCAGGGTCTGTAGTGAAACCTCTAGCACTGATATACAGTGCCTTAGACTGCTGCACCACTCAGGAGCTCTTAACCATGATGCATCAGGACACAACCCATATCTGATGATACATTCTGTTGGACATGGACAATACTGTCCGAATCACATGGCTTGGGGGGATTTAAGAGAATCTGGTTGGAAACAGGTGTCCATTACCAATACTACGTTCTCCTATAGGTGTAGGGCCAGATGTTTGTTTCTTTATGTTGATGGTGATTAGTATATGGTGTTGTTGTTTCCATGAAAGGGTTGTGACTATAGACTGACGTCCCATTGTGCCTCTGTACTGTAAGTGTGTACATTTCAGAAAGAAGATTAAAAGGCATCTAGTTAACAGCTTAGCTTCCACTGGCACTGTGAGAGTTTAGGACTGCAAGGTTCTATCTGCAAAAAAATATGATTCTGAGATAACTGGCTTTAAAGTTCCATCCCGTTATTGGTTTGAATGGTGCCAGCAATTTTTGTATAGTATTCTTTTGAACTGAACACCATGAATTGGGGTATTTAGAGTACTATCTGCAGAAATGCAGATAGAACCTTAGTCCCAAGCTGTGGAGTCTGGTCAGTGGTCAGTTTAACAAGAATGATATGTCTTCTGTAATCTGCTTACAAACAACAAGATAGAGTGATGTGTCTTTATATACTGTAACAAAAACACATATCTCATGTCTTCTCTCTAATTTTATGTTTTATATTAGCCAAATGGCTCTTTGCTTGAGTGCTTTGTGGGTAACAGACTAGCAGCTGAATGCTTTTCAAATGGGTTGAATCGGGGTCAGATGAGAGATTAAAGCCATATATATCACGGCACAGATACTTTTATAGGACCCCTGGTCAGTGGTCAAGAACCCCAATACAACAGATTTTCTTTTCAGAATACAATGCTCTCTACACACAAAGTTTAGGCTACTGATTTTTCTTTTTAATCTGGACCAATGGTGGGCATTTGAAGGACTCTCACAGAAACAAAGAGCGGTCGCTAATTATTGATGGAGATGGAATGATTTTTTTAAAAACTAAGGAAAAGAATTGAGGCTTTCAATAAAACACAAAGTTGCAACTGCAAGGACACCTGAAATTGTGGTCCTAGGGGCTTGAGAGATTAGAGCAGGGGTCTGTACTGTGTTGTAAATGATTCAGAAGTTGCTAAATAAATCTGAGGGAGGGAGGGAGGGAGGCCGGCAGCGAGTAGCCCTTCCAGAAGGGCCGGTGGAGAGAAGAAGGCCGACGTGCTCTCCCTTGTTCTCTCTCTAGTTCTCTCTTTCTCTATTCTTCCTCCCTTAGTGCAAGAGCAGCACATGGCAACCTGCTCTCTTTCTCGCTCTGTCTCTTTCTCTGTCTCTCTCTCTCTCCCCCTCCCCCCTCTCTCTCTCTCCGATGTTGAGTAACTTCTGGACATGGATCTTTGCTGCGGCATATGTCCGCCTGCAACTCCCAGCGTGATGTGCCCTGGCACTGTCGTCATGTGCTCGTCCTATGTGCTGACGTCACAGGGACCCTGCGCAGGGCCAAGGAACAGACGTGCACCGCCGTAGTCATTTGTCCTTCCTCACAACGATAGAGGAGATCCAAATGCAGTAACACATAGCACTGAATTACAATCATATTGTAATTTTGAGTGTTATTATATCAATTTTGAATGCATTTATATTACATTGTAACACTAAAGTGAGCACAAATTCATTAGTCTGTCTGAATTGTATTGTACTCTGCAATTCTCGTTCTAAATGATCTATTATTATGCGCTATAAACAATGTTTATTATATGCCTTTGACTTGCAGAAAACCAGGACAAACATATATTAGGTGATTTTTTAATGTATTCATGCATCCCTACTGAGATTGCAGATTCCCATACAGTTCCTCTGAATACCATCCCAGCCTATTTAGCCCTGTCTAGACAGTTCATACTGTATCTGTGTCACTGGCCCCAGGATGCAAAGCAACGAGGTAGAGAGGGACACAAGTAGGTTTAGGATGTGAAGAAAGGAAGGGAGAAAAAGGTTTCTCTACTTTAGGGATGGGCCTCAGGCTCCCCTTCCTGCTTTGAGAAACGAGGTCTGCTGCTGCTGCTGCTCACCCTGCTTCCCAACACCTCTCCAGACAACTGAAACAAAGAGACTCTGGACCCAATCCTAACTTAAGATACATTTAAACGTATGCATAAATTATGCGTTAATGTCAATGGGAGATTTAAGATGTAATAAAAAAATTGGGTTACATCCATAAATCTCAAGTTAGGATGCGGTCCCCAATTATAGAAGGTGTGTGAAGCGAGACGGCTGGACAGACACAGTCTGAAGGTTGTCTTGTCTATCTGGGACTACTACGTCTCCGTCTATTGGGCTTTGCTGCAAGTGTGTTGTGGTTAAACATTTCATACATGACTGTACCCTGTTATTCCCCTTGTGAATCATGTTAAACATGGCTTAGTCATGTAATATAGTACATATCAAATCACAATTTGGGTTCCGTTGTTTGTATCACAGGAGGTTGGTGACACCTTCTTTGGGGAGGATGGGCTTGTGGTAATGGCTGGAGCGTAATGGGTGGAATGGTATCAAATACAATAAACACATGGTTTCCTGTCACGCCTGCCCCCGCTCCCCCTCTCTGGAGCTCAAGGGTGCCAGGCGGCCCATCATTACGCACACCTGTCACCATCATTACATGCATCTGCGCAATATTGGACTCACCCGGACTCCATTACTTTGTTGATTGTCCCTCTAAATCTGTCTGCTCCTCAGTTTGTTCCCTGTGTCAGCATTGATGTCGTTACGTTTTCCCCTGTCAAGACGCTGTCCTTGTTTGTTTCTTGTCTATTATCCATTACATTTTCACTCCCTGTACTTGATTCTCGTCTCCCAGGGTCGGTCCTGACAGTTTCCATGTGTATGATGCCATTCCATTTGCTCCGTTCCAGACATTATTATGAGCCGTCCTCCCCTCAGCAGCATCCACTGGTTTGTAAGTACATTTCCCCGGTATGCATGTGATTCTGTGTTTTGTCCTACATATGTAGGATCTTAATTTGATCACCCTGTTGGTGCAGGAAATGTCCTGTATAGCAGGAAATGCAAACGTGTAGTGTATTCAATGTTTAAAAATGCTTCTAAAGTTTGTAATTACCACTTAAAAATGTCAGACTTGATTTGCCCTAACAAAAAATGTATCAACCCCTACAAAAATGTCCATTAATTATAATACACAAAATAAGAATAATTTCCTGTTGCTGCAGGATTATTTTCCAGCTGTGAGAAATTGGTCAAATGATGATCCTACAAATGTATTTCATCCTGAGAAGGAAGAGGATGATAAGGCTGAAGCATCTCTACCGCCATGTCGTACATAGCAGCCACCAGTCACCCCTGGTTGTAAATCCCCAGTGGGAATGCACCAAAGCCCCCCTTGCATTTTAACATTCCAGGCATGTGTGTTAGCCATGATTGATTGGCAATAGTGAAGCAGATTTTACTTAAATTCCATCAGAAGGTGATATATGGCTGCATGCCTCACAGCTAGATTAGAATCCTCTATTAAGGAAGTTCTCTCTCAGTTCAACGACTGCAGACAGACAACAGACAGACAACAGACAAGCACATTCAGTTGGGTTTGTCTGAATTTGTCCTATACTTCTTGTAAAACCCTGTTTGTCCTCACCCATATACATTCCATTGATTGGATTCTTTGTGTCTGCCAGGCTACTGATTATCCAATGATTGTTTTAACTTTTTCTAATTGCGAGAAAAAAAGGGAATAATAGGTTTCTAATGGGTTATTGTAATTTAGCTAATCAACATGCTAATTGAGCAAAATCTCCTCAGGATAGGAATCTGTTCTCTGTTAATTTTCGCCTTCCTCTTCGTGCAAGATCAAACTCCATGCTTTCTCAGAGACAACATTTTAAGTGATTGAGTTGGCTTGTCGACCACCTTGGTGTAACGAGTGTCGTGTGTGGAGGACCAAGACGCAACAGGAAAATGTATACTCATCTTTTTAATTATTGAAGAAGGTGAAACAAAAAAACACGTATACAATATGAAAACGACACTGACAGTTCCGTCAGGTGAAAAACACAAAACAACTACCCACAAAGGGACAGGTGAAAACAATCTCCCTAAGTATGACTCTCAATCAGAAACAACGATGTACAGCTGTTCCTGATTGAGAGCCACACCAGGCCAACAAAGAAATACACAACCTAGAATACCAAAGCAAGAACATACACCAAAAACTCCGGAACACATAAATACAACACCCCTCTACATACACATAACCCCCGAACCACATAAAACAAATACCCCCTGCCATGTCCTGACCAAACTACAATAACAAATAACCCCTATTACTGGTCAGGATGTGACACTTGGACGGCGTCCCACTAATCAATCAATGGTGAGCAATCGCTCAGCCTCATTGAAAAGCTAATTTAAAGGTATCTTAAAGGTTCACATAAATGGCTACATCTGTGGTGACATTTAAGTGCCATCACATTTTAAATGAAGTCATGAATATTCATTTCTAGTGCGTAAGCACACAAACACATTTTGTGAGCGTTAATTTCCATATTCTGTAAATTAACTCACGTTTCCATAGGATTGTATCTTTGAACATTTATATCACTCTGTTTGGTACTGGCACACATCGTGTAAGTAGAATATAGACCAGCCCAAGCCTGGATTTGAGTCCATGGTTCCACCAACAGTTAGTTAATTCTATGTAACACTAATTGTTCCAGTGCAGACAGTTTAGTTGACTTAAGCCATAGGAAGGATGACATCACTACACAAGGCTGCACTAGCTGCAAACTAACTCTGTTTCCTGTGGAAAGGTACCATTTATGTTCAGGCTCAGGGACACGAAACAGACGTGCTGATGAACATCACATCCCGTCATACTTGTCTCCACCTGCTCTGGCAGAGGCTGTTGATGGCCTTGGTTTTTATGAAGATAGAGCTCTTCTAATCAGTCTGAGCCCGTGAGTGCCACCATGCTGTGGGCAAGGCTCTATGCCAGCCTCTAATGAGGTCTGTGCCACTTCAGTTTCTCTCTCTGCCATCAACTCTGGATCCAACAACATTAAGTGTTCTCTGCTCTGCTCTGTGTTTTGTATCGTACTATTGTTATTACATTGTTATTGAATGATCTAACGTTCGTATAACTGATTATAAGCCAAGTCCCATGGTCCATTTGTCATTACGAACTAGCCTTCACAGTATTGTACATACAGTTGAAGTCGGAAGTTTACATACACCTTAGTCAAATACATTTACATTTCATAATTCCTGACATTTATTCATAGCAACAATTCCGTCTTAGGTCAGTTAGGATCACCACTTTATTTTAAGAATGTGAAATGTCAGAATAATAGTAGAGAGAATGATTTATTTCAGCTTTTATTTATTTCATCACATTCCCAGTGGGTCAGAAGTTTACATACACTCAATTAGTATTTGGTAGCATTGCCTTTAAATTGTTTAACTTGGGTCAAACATTTCGGGTAGCCTTCCACAAGCTTCCCACAATAAATTGGGTGAATTTTGTCCCATTCCTCCTGACAGAGCTGGTGTAGAGCTGGTTTGTAGGCCTCCTTGCTCGCACACACTTTTTCAGTTCTGCCCACAAATTGTCTATAGGATTGAGGTCGGGGCTTTGTGATGGCCACTCCAATACCTTGACTTTGTTGTACTTAAGCCATTTTGCCACAACTTTGGAAGTATGCTTGGGGTCATTGTCCATTTGGAAGACCCATTTGCGACCAAGCTTTAACTTCCTGACTGATGTCTTGAGATGTCGCTTCAATAAATCCACCAGATTTTCCAAACCGTAGTCTGGCATTTTTTATGGAGGTTTTGGAGCAGTGGCTTCTTCCTTGCTGAGCGTCCTTTCAGGTTATGTCGATATAGGACTCGTTTTGCTGTGGATATAGATACTTTTGTACCTGTTTCCTCCAGCATCTTCACAAGGTCCTTTGCTGTTGTTCTGGGATTGATTTGCACTTTTCGCACCAAAGTACGTTCATCTCTAGGAGACAGAACACGTCTCCTTCCTGAGCGGTATGACGGCTGCATGGTCCCATGGTGTTTATACTTGTGTACTATTGTTTGTACAGATGAACATGGTACCTGCAGGCGTTTGGAAATTGCTCCCAAGGATGAACCAGACTTGTGGAGGTCTTGGCTGATTTCTTTAGATTTTCCCATGATGTCAAGCAAAGAGGCACTGAGTTTGAAGGTAGGCCTTGAAATACATCCACAGGTACACCTCCAATTGACTCAAATTATGTCAATTAGCCTATCAGAAGCTTCTAAAGCCATGACATAATTTTCTGGAATTTTCCAAGCTGTTTAAAGGCACAGTCAACTTAGTGTATGTAAACTTCTGACCCACTGGAATTGTGATACAGTGAATTATAAGTGAAATAATCTGTCTGTAAACAATTGTTGGAAAAATTACTTGTGTCATGCACAAAGTAGATGTCCTAACCGACTTGCCAAAACTATAGTTTGTTAACAAGAAATTTGTGGAGTGGTTGAAAAACTATTTTTAATGACTCCAACCTAAGTGTATGTAAACTTCTGACTTCAACTGTAGTACACATAGTAATTACCACACACTATCAATTAAACTGCTGCCAACCTTTAGATAATTGCATTTTTCCTATTTTATTTATGTTGGATTTTATCATGAATGATTAGCTGTTGTGTTCCCCAACTTGGCGTAATTAAATGTGTAAATTACCTAGTGGAGGTATTAGCTAGCCTGTGACACTGCCTTTATTGCCCATAAGAAGCAATGCCCATGCCCTGATTGCCCAACATGTTTCCTTGACTTAATGTGGCTATTTGACAAGGGAGCAGTCCAGTAATGTGTGGACTGGAATAAGGAAATTCCAATTACAACGACAGCTGTTGGGAGACGAAGTTGCTGGATGTAACAAAGCACAGTGTCTAATACACCAGCCAGTCTGTTGGGCCCTATATTGATTACTGTTTTGTTGATGGACCCCGGGTTACTTCTAACAAATACACTTTCCCTCTCAATCATCTCGGCCACACACAAAGTAAAGATTGAATCAATGAATCCATTTTTTGTTTAGAAAAAAGTATTTAAATTCAATTGAGTTGGAATGCATCCATTTTAACCAGCTCTCTATTGAACTGCAACCCCCTGAGGATCTGTATGAATGTGAATGCATAATCAAGGTACTGCGAGTCCATGGCCCTGGTCGTCTCCTGTTGTGGAGGAACACGTTTCTCACGTTTATTATGAAAATCTCACAAACATGAGGGAGAGAAAATCCTATTTGAGCTGTGGATTAACTGATGGAAATCGAGGGTGGCGGGCAGACCTCATATTTTCCGTTACTCAGTTCCCTGTGTGCCGCATACTCAAACAGACAGTTACCGGAGCTGAAATTCCTAGAATTGATTAGACATTACAATGCAGCAGTATTCTCTTCTTGCTCTGACCGGCCGAGGTCAGCCAGCCTGCTTTATCACCCTCCATTTTCCCCCGCTGAATAAACTCTTTGTTTATGGTCGGTGGATTGGCGAGCTATGCCCCAGCAGTCCTCTGTATCCTCAGCCTACATCAATTTGCATAGAACCAATAAAGATGTGATGCTCATAACGTGCATTCTCTGTCCCTGTGAGTGGTATTGTGATGCTCATAATCTACATTCTCTGTCTCTGTGAGTGGTATTGTGATGCTCATAATCTACATTCTCTGTCTCTGTGAGTAGTATTATGATGCTGATAACGTGCATTCTCTGTCTCTGTGAGTAGTATTGTGATGCTCATAATCTTCATTCTCTGTCTCTGTGAGTAGTATTGTGATGCTCATAATCTGCATTCTCTGTCTCTGTGAGTAGTATTGTGATGCTCATAATCTGCATTCTCTGTCTCTGTGAGTAGTATTGTGATGCTCATAATGTGCATTCTCTGTCTCTGTGAGTAGTATTGTGATGCTCATAATCTGCATTCTCTGTCTCTGTGAGTGGTATTGTGATGCTCATAATCTGCATTCTCTGTCTCTGTGAGTAGTATGTGATTCTCTGCAAAACGCAGAGCTGTGTTTGTCCTATGGGAAGATTGATGGTGATATAGTTAGAGAATACAGCCATTTCAGTCTAATTAAAGTTTCTCTCTGTGGCTGAGCCCTTTGTGTAACACTCTGGGAGAGGGATCATTGCTCCTAAACCTATGAGGCTTTACTCTAAAAGCAATTTAACGGCAGTCTAATCTGTATCACAAACATCCCTCTGACAATTTACTGGTGCCAAACTCCAGTGCATGATGCCGGGTAATACAACATTTCAAATCATTGCATAACTCTATTGACATGAGGGGTCCAACTGTAAACTGTAAATGTGTTACCAGCGAATACAAATAGATTTCTCTAGTTTAACATCTTTGTGTCTGGTGGGACCAGAAGTTTAAAAATAGAACAAGGATGAAGTGGCAGAGGCTAACAGGTTTTGATTTTGACCATCATATTTTAATGAGTGTACTAGATGCAGTATTTGGACCTCTGCTTCCTGGTTTAACACCGTATCTTGTTGTTTCAGTCTTTCTGGCCTAGAACCGCCAGATACAAAAAAACAACAGTGTCTGTATGGGCAGCGTTAACATTCAGTAAGTTTATAATCATGTGCTGTAAGTCACCTGGAAATGGCAATGTGTGTCTGCTAATGTTCATTATGACTGATAATCACCAGACTAATGACTGTTGGCCAGTGTGTGTGTGTGGTAGAGCGCTTTCAAGATCTGAGTGCTTTGCTCACCTTGGGGGACCTGTGTTGTTGATATTGTTGTTTTGGTTTTATTATTTGTGCTGTGAGTTGTGCCAGGGGTCTTTACCGGTTCTTTATTTCCCGGTCACTACAATATAAAGGGTTTAAAACCTCTGATGTAATATGACTGTGTAGTCATAAACCACACATCAGTTAAGCTGCTACGTCCTACAGCAGTTTGGGGAAACAAATAATGTGGCCTTCAAGGTTATTTCAAAAATAAAAAGAAGATGAACTTAAGCATGTTCCTCAGGCAGCCTAGACACTAGGAGCCAAGTGTCCCCCAGCCCAATCCTGGTCACTGACCTTGTGTGGCAGGACCATGGCGGAGCCCCCGCTGATGCCCACGATGGGCACTGCCGTCTGCAGGGCAATGAAGTCCAGGATCTGTGCCACGGCTTCCGAGCCGATGTTGTCTTCAAACACCACACCATGTACGCGGTTGGCCGCCAGTGTGTCACAGATGCGTGTGAGCAGGGCCCGAGGGTTGGTGTTGTTTACCAGCACTGTGATGGGATTCACCTCCAAGGGCAGGTCCATGAAGTTCTCCCTGCTGAGACGCCCCTTGATCTCCTGCTGGTAGGCCGAGCCACTGAACACCACCGCCACGTTGACTGCTGGCAAGGGCGTTGCGAAAGGCCGACCTTGGCACCAGGGGGCAGTGCAGAGCAGCAACAGCAGCAGCGGCCACCACCACGGGGAGTCACTCAAGCGGCCTAAACGAACGCCCATCTCAGTCACCTACTGCCTGAGAGAGGGGACGAGGGTGGGGATGAGAGGAGGAGAGAAGAGAGATGAGTAAAGACATTTGTATTAGATACATGGGACCGTTTAGTGTAATTTGTGCAATGTTGTGATAATGCTTAGTAATCCCTCCAGGCAAGCTTACCAAACCAACTGCCTGTAGTTTAGAGACATTCTAGCTTCATCTGTGAGTCATGTGCTTCATGTGCAGGTGTGTCTCTATGTAAGCGGCCATGAGTGGTGGGTTGGGTCAGGTGGATGATGAGAGACCCAGGTACTATTTCCTGTGTGAGTGTTTGGCGTGCAACACAAGGCAGTGAGCAGGTTGCTGTGCCTGCGGATGGCAGCTGCGGCCCCACTACTGTTGTACTCTGCAGTCGAATACAGCAGATGGTGCCTACTGTTTAATGCAACAAATGGAGAACAAGGATTTACCATTTATCTCTCGTGACATTTTTTCCCCCTCTGAAATAATGCTGCAGAGCTATTCCAACTTAATCTGCAAAACATCTGAATGCATGGGTATTATGTGATGTGAATAGGTGGAAACCTGGTTTTGGCCATGGAGGCTATTTTTAACAGCAGCTACATGCTGTATTTCTAAGGCATTGCTTACGGAAAAAACCTAATGCAACTTAACTTGGATGACAGTTTTCCCTTAGATGAGCCTTTGAAATGAATTGATAAGATCAGTGTTTAAAAACACTGCATTGCTAATATACTTCAATGCAATTTTCCCAAAGTACAGTGACACAGTGACAGTAACAAAGTTTGTTAAGGGATTCACTTTTAGTTTGAAATCATAAATCCTACATTCATGTTCCAGGTAATGAATAAATGATCAAATCGACCAAAAACTCTTTAGCTTGTTTTGATCTTCCAGATATGTATAGCTGTAGGGCAGAGTAGAAAAAATGATGTATTTCACAATAGAGTTGAATGGAGTTAGATCCTACAGCATTACATTCACCAATCCATTTAATGTCTGGTCAGATACTGTGTCCCTCTGTCAGACAGAGTCATCCTCTATGACTTATCTGTCACACTGCTGCCTGCGGGCCTGACTCTGTGTGGTGTGTGTGAGTGTGTGCGTGTGTGTGTGGTATCCTGTCAAGGGGACCTGATTTAGCATGCGTTTGAATCACAGTGGGGTGAATACAATGTAATCCTCAGTATTCCTTGGCGGGTGTCATGGCCCACAGCATGATTGTGTCTCCCTATCAAGACATGTAGGATAGCGGGGGACCCACTGCAGTCCCCCATTCCTCAACCCCTGCCTGATCGAGGGAATGGGACGAGGGGCTTGTGTTAGCGTAGATGGAGTGTACCAGTAAAGTGGCGGTGACGTTCTCACGGGGTAATTGGTTGGACTACGTGATAATATAGTCTCCACTCTGAAAAGCTGCCTCCCAGAGGACCGTAGGGATTTCTGCATCACACTGCTGGTCAGGGACCTTATCAGCAGCACATGGCTGAGAAAGGACCATTATAGATTGTCATTAGTAGCGGAGCAGCCTAGAATACCAATGATGGTAGGCTGCTGAGAATGGAAAGGCATTATGAAAGTTGCTAGATATTGACCATGTCAAAAACATGATGGATTTGTTGTGCTGATTGACATACATATTTTCCTTTTATGACATCATTGCTGAGTTTCCTCTGTCATAAAAATAGGCCATATTTCTGTCATTGATCATGCAGGCTGATTGATAATCCCTTAAATTGTTAAGAACACAGAGCAGGAATGTATTGCTTTCCTTCAATGACATTATCCATGTCTTATCCGGCCATTGTATGATGGAACACGTTAGGGTTAATGTCTTTGAGGAGGATCTCATTAAAAGAGCTTGACCTTCCACATGTTTAATCAAGGCAGTGAAACAGCTGAGGTGGTTGTCTGAAGGTCACCTACATGGGGGATTACTGTGGTAAAATGGGGATGTGGAATTAAACACAACAGCCAATGAGTCATCATCGACTTAATCAGATGACTTATGTTTGTCGATATGCCCCCTATTACCAAGGTGTATTCCAAACAGAGACACAGAACAGCTATCGGGAGGTAATTAAAGCACAGTGGAAACATTGATTTGACCATCTAGCCCAATTTGACCTTGCTGACAACAAAAGTGGAACTCCCACCACTGTGATTTGCAATAACGCTGGGCAATATAGTCATGAAACCTGTTCAAAGTTGTTGAACATTGCAGTCGTTCTGTAGCTTGGTCACAACCCAAAGTCTCCAAAACACAGGAAAGAGGCTTTTATTACTGTGCTACATGGAGCTAAATCCACCCCCAAACTCGTACATTGGCTTGAGGCTTTATTCCAATGTAAGGGATCAAAATTCACTGTGGATATTTATTTTAGTCAGGGATATTGTAATAGAAAATGCACGTCTGGGTACATAATTGACACTGTTCTTATTATATGTTGATTTATTTTCAGATCACAGTTTATTTGGTTCTTAAGCCTGGTTGCCAGAGATGAGTGGTAAATACTGTAGTTTGGGACCATGGGACCAATAATTTGTCTTCATCGCTATGACCTCTGTAATCTGGGGTTGGATTTTGGAATGCATTACCATGTCAAATTCTTTGCACTCTAGAGATGTAATCCACTCTGTGAATCTGCAAGTCCCCAATTTTCAGCGCCTGGATTTGATATGTGTTAGTTGTCTGCTCGAGTTTTCACAGCTCCAGCTCCCAGCCTCCTATCAGTGGGATGTGTTCAGTTTAGCGACCTCTCTCTCTCACTTGACTCTGCCCAAGTCTCCGCTGGCTGGCGCGAGGGCCCACAGACCAGATTAGATCAAAGCTTCTGCCACTGTTCCAGTCTGGCACTTAGAAGGGCTCAGACCGTTTCCCCATGCACCGTTACTACTGAGCAAATCCCTGGTGCGACCGCAAAGATTATGCCATGCCTTTTTAGAACTGGCATCCAGCTAAAAGTGTTAGGAAGAGGGAGATGACAGAGTAAAACAGATACCAGATCTAACTATGTGACAGTTGATATTCTATCTCTGTTTAATGGCACACAGTCCTAACAGAATCCTTCAAGATCTTTACCTTGGCTTTCAGACCCGATGGGTTTACAATGAGGAATTGCTTATCCCCCTCTAGTGGGTGAGTTGGTAAAAGCATTTCCCTTAGAATATCAGTTGTCCTCTGCTGTTTCCTTATGAAACCAGAGAAGCTGATTATTTCTGTCTCTGTACCACTTCACGTATGTAATCTTTGGGAGAACTGTCTCTACTGTAACACATTTGATTAAATAGCAAGGGTCAAGGGGTTACATTTACATTTGTTATTGTAATAACACCTGCCAGATGTATTTTGTTTTTTCTGGACTGGCCTGAGAAATGAAATGATTTTAGTTTGACACCTTTTCAGCTATCCCTTTGTCCTAAAGGTGATTGGTTGAAAGTCAGCTGAGATGACACATTTATTTACTTACAGTGTTACAATTATCACATCTGTTCAGGAGCCACTGCACAGACATTTGACTGTACTCTCCTCATGCCCAATTCCTAGCCCTGCTCAGTATCTTAAGACCACAGTGGTACAGTAAGTACATCTTGTTGTGGGGGGGTTGTTGTGCTCGTCACTGCTGACGTAATGGTTCAATTCGTATTCAGAGCATGAAACTGCTGCTAAGACTTACACCTGTCTCATCCTGGGCACAGTTTGGTCAATATGCTCCAAGCCTTGGATAGGCATGCTGGTGCCTCGTGGCTCTCTGCTGGTAACTTTACCTCTTCTCTTGCTTTTCATCAATGAAACATCAGCTGACGAGCCCAATGTTTAATACCTATCACATTTTAGACTTGAGTAAGGAAACCTTATAATTTGCAGGTACTCAACAATGGGTTAACATGAAAAAGACATACTTACATTAAATCCTATTAGAATTCCTTTATAAAAAACCCTTTCAAGTCTAATCAGTATAAATCTCCTTTTCATTCCCATATATTATGCATGTGTTCAGTATAAAGGATTAGTTTAACCCTACACAGTGTAATTGACAATTTGACCTTCACTAATGCAAAGACCGCCAACTATTTCATCCGATCATTGTGGTCACAGTTCATTTCCCATTCACCTGTGATTATGGGTTTAGCTAAGCCATGAAGATAAAATACTGTCATTCTAATCCCCAAAAATCCATTACCTTTCAACTAATCTGGTAATTCATGAGCATTTTGAGTATATTTAAACAGGAATATGTCACGATTTCCGCCGAAGTCGGTCCCTCTCCTTGTTCGGGCGGCGTTCGGCAGTCGACGTCACCGGCTTACTAGTTACCACCGATCTATGTTTCCCTGTTCGTTTGCTTTTGTCTTAATTATACACACCTGTTTATGATTCCCTGATTATGTTCATTATTTAACCCTCTGGCTTCCCTGTTTGTCTTGTCCGTGATTGTTTCCTGTTTTGTGGTTGTTGGAGGTGTTTCTCCAAACCCTGTATTTTTGCTGTGGAAGAAGTTTTATTATGATTTTGAGTAAACACGTTTTTGTTTGCACTCATCCCTGTGTCCTGCGCCTGACTCCGATACTTCTTCTAACGAAAGCATTACAGAATCACGGACCATTAATATGGAGTCAGCAGGAGCAGCCAGCCCCCTCCTATTCCAGTAAAGGAGCGCATCCAGCAGCACGCGATAATGTTACAGAGTCTCGGGACAGCCATGGATCGCGTGCTGCAGACTATGGAGAGAGTTGAGAGAAGAGGATTTCCCTTCAACCTAGCCATTCCACCAGCACCTCATCATACACCCATGCCCACCCATCCGTCGTCAGTATCCGGTGGGATTCGGCTCTCGCTCCCGGGAGCGTATGATGGAACAGCTGCCGGGTGCCAGGGGTTCCTACTCTAGCTGGAGCTCTACCTGGCGGCTGTCCAGCCGGCACCTTCGGGACGCGAGAGAGTGAATGCCCTCATCTCCTGTCTGGCTGGTAAAGCCCTGGATTGGGCCAATGCCATCTGGGGAGAGGAAGGCCCGACTCTGGATAATTACGAGGACTTCTCCCAGTATTTGATCATCCACCAGAAGGGAGAGCGGCGGGAGAGCACTTGTTGCATTTAAGACAGGGGATGAGGAGCGCTCAGGAGTTTGCGCTGGACTTTAGAACTCTGGCGGCGGGTGCGGGATGGAATGAGCGGGCCCTGACCGACCACTACAAGTGTAGTTTGCGAGAGGACGTTCGTAGGGAGATAGCCTGCAGGAACACCACCCTCCACCTGGACCAGCTGGTGGACTTATCGATCCGGCTGGATAACCTGTTGGCCTCCCGCGGATGTCCGGATCGGGGTCCGTTGGTTCCATCCCCCAGCCCCTTAGACCCAACACCTATCGAGTTGGGAGGGGCTGGTACGAGGGAGACCGGAGGGGGAACCATTCCATGCACTAGCGGTGACCGCAGAGGGCACACTGCTGGTCGGTGCTGGGGAGGTTCTCCAGGAAGTCGAGGTGGTAGGCGGAACACTGGTGGTTCATCTCAGGTGAGTAGGCACACGACTCACCCAGACCCCCCTGTTGCTCACATGTGGTTATCTGTAGGATTTCTGGGGTTTTCCCCGCATTCCCAGCATAAGGCGCTAGTAGATTCAGGCGCAGCTGGGAACTTTATTGATCGGTCCTTGGCCCATAGATTAGGGATTCCTATTGTTCCCGTTGATGTTCCCTTCCCTGTACATGCCCTAGATAGTCGTCCTTTGGGGTCGGGGGTGATTAGGGAGGTCACAGCTCCCATTGCTATGGTAACACAGGGGTGTCATGAGGAGAGAATTAGTCTCTTTCTGATTGACTCTCCTGCGTTTCCTGTTGTGTTGGGTCTTCCCTGGTTGGCTTCTCATGATCCTATTATTTCGTGGCAACAGAGGGTTCTCAAGGGATGGTCCGGTCAGTGTTCAGGGAGGTGTTTAGGTGTTTCCTTAGGTGCCACTACGGTGGAAAGTCCAAACCAGGTTTCCACCATGCACATTCCCCCCGAATATGCCAATTTGGCAATCGCCTTCTGTAAAAAGAAGGCGACTCAATTACCACCCCATCGGCCGGGGGATTGTGCGATAAATCTCCGGGAGGGCGCTGCACTTCCCAGGAGTCACGTGTATCCTCTGTCACAGCAGGAGACGGAGGCTATGGAGACATATGTCATCGAATCTCTGGGACAAGGATACATTCGGCCCTCCATTTCACCTGTCTCCTCAAGGTTCTTTTTTGTGAAGAAGGATGGAGGTTTACGCCCGTGCATTGACTATCGAGGTTTGAACCAGATTACTGTAAAACAGTTACCCGCTGCCTCTTATCGCTAGTATGACAGAGTCATTGCATGGGGTGCGCTTCTTCACAAAATTGGACGTCAGGAGTGCGTACAACCTGGTGCGTATCCGGGGAGGGGATGAGTGGAAGACGGCATTTAGCACCACTTCTGGGCACTATGAGTACCTCGTCATGCCGTATGGGTTAATGAATGCTCCATCCGTCTTCCAATCATTTGTGGATGAGATCTTCAGGGACCTGCACGGGCGGGGTGTAGTGGTGTATATAGATGACATTCTAATATACTCCACTACCCGCGCTGAGCATGTGTCCCTTGTACGCCTGGTGCTTGGCCGACTGTTGGAGCATGACCTTTACGTCAAGGCGGAGAAATGTCTGTTCTTTCAACAGTCCGTCTCCTTCCTTGGGTACCGTTTGTCCGCGTCAGGGGTGGAGATGGAGACTGACCGCATTTCAGCCGTGCATAATTGACCGACTCCAACCACGGTAAAGGAGGTGCAGCGGTTTTTAGGGTTTGCCAACTACTACGGGAGGTTTAACCAGGGTTTTGGCCAGGTGGTGGCTCCCATTACCTCCTTACTGAAGGGGGGGGACCGCTGCGACTGCGGTGGTCGGCTGAGGCGGACAGAGCTTTTGGTAACCTGAAGGCTTTGTTTACCACGGCTCCAGTGCTGGCACATCCTGATCCCTCCTTAGCGTTCATAGTTGAGGCGGACGCATCCGAGGCTGGAATAGGGGCTGTGCTATCTCAGCGCTCGGGTAAGCCACCAAAACTCCGCCCCTGTGCTTTCTTATTGAAGAAGCTCAGCCCGGCAGAGCGAAACTATGATGTGGGGGATAGGGAGTTGTTGGCTGTTGTGGGGGCTCTGAAAGCGTGGAGACATTGGCTTGAGGGGGCTAGACACCCTTTCCTCATTTGGACTGACCACCGAAATCTGGAGTACATTCGGGCAGCGAGGAGACTGAACCCTCGCCAGGCTAGGTGGGCTATGTTTTTCACACGCTTTGTTTTCACCCTTTCCTACAAACCAGGTTCCCAGAACGTGAAGGCAGATGCACTGTCCCGGCTGTATGATACAGAGGAGCGGTCCACGGAGCCCACTCCCATAATTCCAGCTTCTTGCCTGGTGGCACCGGTGGTATGGGAGGTGGACGCGGACATTGAACGGGCGTCACATGCAGAACCCACTCCCCCCCCAGTGTCCTGTTGGGCGCATGTACGTTCCGTTTGATGTTCGCGATCGTTTGATCTGTTGGGCTCACACATCACCCTCTGGTCATCCTGGTATCGGTTGGATGGTGCGCTGCCTTGCGGGGAAGTACTGGTGGCCCACGTTAGCTAAGGACGTGAGGGTTTATGTCTCCTCCTGTTTGGTATGCGCACAGTGCAAGGCACCTAGACATCTGCCCAGAGGGAAATTACAACCCCTTCCCATTCCTCAACGACCGTGGTCACACCTATCGATGGATTTTGTGACAGATTTTCCCCCATCACGGGGTAACACCACGATCCTGGTCGTTGTGGATCGGTTTTCTAAGTCCTGCCGTCTCCTTCCTTTGCCTGGTCTCCCTATGGCTCTACAAACTGCGGAGGCCCTGTTCACCTATGTATTCCGGCACTACGGGGTGCCTGAAGACATAGTGTCTGATCGGGGTCCCCAATTTACGTCTAGAGTCTGGAGGGCGTTTATGGAACGCCTGGGGGTCTCGGTCAGTCTTACCTCAGGTTTCCACCCCGAAAGTAACGGGCAGGTGGAAAGAGTCAACCAAGAGGTGGGTAGGTTTCTCCGGTCCTATTACTAATCTTATCCCTTTTCAGTGTGTGCTAGGTTATCAGCCGGTCCTGGCACCATGGCATCAGAGCCAGATCGAGGCTCCTGCGGTGGATGAATGGTTTCGGCACTCGGAGGAGACATGGAACGCTGCTCATGTACGACTACAACGAGCCATCAGGCGGCAAAAGGCGAGTGCCGGCAGCCACCGCAGTGAGGCCCCGGTTTATGCACCGGGCGATTGGGTCTGGCTCTCGACCCGAAGCCTGCCCCTTCACCTGCCCTGCCGGAAGCTGGGTCCGCGGTTTGTGGGGCCATTCAAAGTCCTGAGGAGATTGAACGAGGTTTGTTATAGGTTACACCTCCCCCCTGATTATCATATTAACCCCTCGTTCCATGTGTCTCTCCTCAGGCCGGTGGTGGCTGGTCCGCTCCAGCAGTCTGAGGTGCGGGAGGATCCTCCGCCCCCTCTGGACATCGAGGGGGCCCCGGCGTATACAGTGCGAGCCATTATGGACTCCAGACATCGGGCGAGGGGCCTTCAGTACCTCGTGGAGTGGGAGGGGTACGGCCTGGAGGAGCGAAGCTGGGTACCGGCGGAGGACATCCTGGACCCATCGTTAATCCAGGAGTTTCACCACTTCCGTCCGGATCGCCCTGCTCCCCGTCCTCTGGGTCGTCCCCGAGGCCGGTGTCGGCACGCTGCTGAAGCAGCGCGTCGGGGGGGGGGTACTGTCACGACTTCCGCCGAAGTCGGCCCCTCTCCTTGTTCGGCGGTCAACGTCACCGGCTTACTAGTTACCACCGATCTATGTTTCCCTGTTCGTTTGCTTTTGTCTTAATTATACATACCTGTTTATGATTCCCTGATTATGTTCATTATTTAACCCTCTGGCTTCCCTGTTTGTCTTGTCCGTGATTGTTTCCTGTTTTGTGGTTGTTGGTGTTTCTCCAAACCCTGTATTTTTGCTGTGGAAGAAGTTTTATTATGATTTTGAGTAAACACGTTTTTGTTTGCACTCATCCCTGTGTCCTGCACCTGACTCCGATACTTCTTCTAACGAAAGCATTACAGAATAATAAAATGCTTTTCTGAATACAGTGAATCGGCTTCTTCCAGTCATGCACTGTCAAGTAAATTAGAATCAATTAGGCTTTTACTGTTAACCACTGAGTATCCTCTCAACTCCCATTCATTGGCCCTCACTGCTACCGTGGTTTCCAGACTTTGTTTAGCTTGGATCTATCTAAAGAGCTTTGTGGACCATCTGATAAACAATACTTGTAGACAGAACCCAGGCTTTAGCTGCGACCCAGGAGGATATAGCTGCAACCCAGGGGGATATACTGTAGCTGCGACCCAGCCTGGGTCCTGATCCACCATCTGGGGAACACTTAACTAGTCAATCGCCAATAACATGGCTCCCTCATTGTGATGTAAAATAATGTCATATCAAGCTGCATCTATGATCCTTAGTGCCAAAAGCCTCTGCCTCTTTTTTTCTCTACTTTAGACAACATTCAATAAATGTTCTATTGCACATCAAATAATATTACCTACATTCCTGGTACTACTGCCAGCTATACAAGGATAAAACAAAGCACTCTGAGAATATTTTGACTTGGTATAGTCAATAGTTCACAGAATTATTACTGTTAAGTGACATTTGTTTCCTGCCTTTTCAGATGGTGACCAAAATAGAACAAGTTGGGGAAGCAGCTTTGTGACAATACTGCACACTGATTAAAAACAGACTACTAGAGTAGCCACACTCAGAGTGTTTATGTACTATTTCCACTAACAGAACAACATGGTAGTTTGACAGTTAATATTTTCTCTTAAAGACAACTTAGCCTTTAGACACACTGCCTCATCTGGAAGGATGTGACTTTGACATATCTGCCATGTCTCAAATCAGACACATGCACCTGCTTGTCCCCTCCACCAAGACGTAATGTCTTGTATTGTTGTCACATTTTATCTAGGTCAATATTCAACTCAATTTTATATCCCGATGCCAGGTGTCACCACAATATTGGATGCAGTGCAAGGTGAGTCCCTCTCAGCTGTGACTCTATGTCCGTCGTCTGGTGATTTGATAATCGTGGGCCCTAGCGGAGCGCGGACAGGGCATGTCAACCTGTCATATCCCTGACACCTCCCTATAGATTTACTTCTTTAGTCCTGATGAAATTATTCTCCATATCATGGCCTCATAATAAACTGGGGCTATAGGCTGTCATAGTAAAAATGTATCCTACTGTCCAATATTCAGCCCCATGTTCTCTCTACCCTAACTGCTTCCATACAGGGATCTCCCAGTCTGCATGTTTCCAATCCCAGCAGCCTCTGATTTATCTCCCACCCCATGACCCCAGGGAAGAAAATCACAAACGGATACACTCAATGATATTAGTTTATGTCATCATCCAAATTGAGATCCCTGCTCTGCTTTGCTGTCCTAAGCCACGAGCGTGCTGGACATATTTCAGACATGCTGTTGCATTAAGTGTACATGACAAGTGATTGATCCGCCTTGGAATGAAAACCCGATAAACCCGATAAAACTGCCCTATCCCATCTGGACAAGAGGAATACCTGTTCATAATGTTCATTGACTGTAGTTCAGCATTCAACACCATAGCACCCTCTAAGCTCATCATTAAGCTTGGGGCCCTAGGGTCTGAACCCCGCCTTGTGCAACTGGGTCCTGGACTTCCTGACGGGCTGCCCCCAGGTGGTGAAGGTAGGAAACAACACCTCCACTTCGCTGATTCTCAGCACAGGGGCCCCACAAGGGTGAGTGCTCAGCCCCCTCCTGTACTCCCTGTTCACCCATGACTGCATGGCCACGCACGCCTCCAGCTCAATCATCAAGTTTTCAGACGACACAACAGTAGTAGGCCTGATTACCAACAATGACGAGACAGCCAGCAGGGAGGTGAGGGACCTGGGAGAGTGGTGCCAGGAACATAACCTCTCACTCAACATCAACAAAACAAAGGAGTTGATTGTGGACTTCGGGAAACAGCAGAGGGAGCACACCCCTGTCCACATCGACGGGACTGCAGTGGAGAAGGTGATTCCTTGGCGTACACATCACTGACGATCTGAAATGGTCCACCCACACAGACAGTGTGGTGAAGAAGGCACAACAGTGCCTCTTCAACCTCAGGAGGCTGAAGAAATTTGGCTTGACCTCTAAAACAAACTTTTACAGATGAGAGCATCCTGTCCAATTGAGAGCATCCTGTCGGGCTGTATCGCCGCTTGGTACAGCAACTGCACCGCCATCAACCTCAGGGCTCTCCAGATGGTGGTGAGGTCTACCCAACGCATCACCGGGGGCAAACTACCTGCCCTCCAGGACACCTACAGCACCCGATGTCACAGGAAGGCCAAAAAGATCATCAAGGACATTTACCACCCCAGCCATGGCCTGTTCACCCCTCTATCATCCAGAAGGCGAGGTCTGTACAGGTGCATCAAAGCTGGGACCGAGAGACTGGAAAAACAACTTCTATCTTAAGGCCATCAGACTGTTAGATAGCCATCACTAGCCGGCTTCCACCCGGTTACGCAACACTGCACCTTAGAGGGTGCTGCCCTATATACATAGACTTGGAATCACTGGCCAAGAAGGGAACACAAGTCACTTTGATAATGTTTAAATAATGTTTACATACTGCTTTACTCATCTCATATGTATATACTGTATTCTATTTTACTGTATTTTAGTCAATGCCACTCCGACAATGCTCAATCTAATATTTATATATTTCTTAATTCCATTCTTTTACTTATAGATTTGTGTGTATTGTTGTGAATCGTTTTTAGATACTACTGCACTGTTAGATACTACTGCACTGTTGGAGCTAGGAACACAAGCATTTCGTTACACCCGCAATAAGATCTGCTAAATATGTGTATGTGACCAATACAATTTGATTTGAATTGAATACATTTTCAAAGGTGGAACAGTGACACTGAAATGGTCACCGTTCTCATGGACTGGTAACACAGGAGGTTGGTGGCACCTTAATTGGGGAGGACCGGCTCGTGGTAATTGCTGGAGCGGAATAGGTGGAATGGTATCAAATACATCATACACATGCCATTTCATTTGCACCGTTCCAGCCATTATTATGAGCAGTCCTCCCCTCAGCAGCCTCCACTGACTTACCAGTCAGTAAGTGTTAGGTTGTGTGTTTAGCTTGCTAGCTACATTAGCTGCTAACCTTAGTGTGTTCAATGTTCAAGCTAGCTAACAAGGCTACTTAGCTAGCTAGCTAACATCTTCTGTATTCGGTCTGTTTTGTACTCAAAGGAATCTAACAATGGCATCATAAATCTACACTGCACAAACCCCCCAATGCCTTTATTTCAACTAACTAACATTAGCTAGCAAAAGCTAGATATGCAGATCGTTGACATGATAGTGTTTCATTTCTAGATAACTAGCTAGCTAGCTAGGTGGTCAACAGCATTTTCGGCCAACGTACACCCCAAAGAATGCATCTATGCATAACATTTGGTAAAGTAACATCACACAAACCTCACACAGGGAGATACTGGTGGAGACGGTCTGATTTTGAGGGAATCTGAGGCTGTTTAAATTGTGGTTGTGTAAACCCCAACACTGAAAGAGAGGTAAGAAATGCTGTATATCATTACCTACATCCTCTCTCTCAGGTGAGACCATGGCCAGTATATTATTACCTACATCCTCTCTCTCAGGTGAGACCATGGCCAGTATATTATTACCTACATCCACTCTCTCAGGTGAAACCATGGTCAGTGCATTACTACCTACATCCTCTCTCTCAGGTCAAACCATGGTCAGTACATTACTACCTACATCCTCTCTCTAAGGTGAGAACATGGTCAGTATATTATTACCTACATCCTCTCTCAGGTGATACTATGGTCAGTATATTATTACCTACATCCTCTCTCTCAGGTGAGACCATGGTCAGTATATTATTACCTACATCCTCTCTCTCAGGTGAGACCATGGTCAGTATATTATTACCTACATCCTCTCTATTATTACCTACATCCTCTTTCCCAGGTGAGACTATGGCCAGTATATCATTACCTACATCCTCTCTCTCAGGTGAAACCATGGCCAGTATGTTATTACCTACATCCTCTCTCTCAGGTGAGGACATGGTCAGTATATTATTACCTACATCCTCTCTCTCAGGTGAGAACATGGCCAGTATATTATTACCTACATCCTCTCTCTCAGGTGAGACCATGGCCAGTATATTATTACCTACATCCTCTTTCCCAGGTGAGACTATGGCCAGTATATCATTACCTACATCCTCTCTCTCAGGTGAGACTATGGCCAGTATGTTATTACCTACATCCTCTCTTTCAGGTGAGAACATGTCCAGTATTTCCTACATCCTCTCTCTCATGTGAGACTATGGCCAGTATATCATTACCTACATCCTCTCTCTCAGGTGAGAACATGGCCAGTATGTTATTACCTACATCCTCTCTCTCAGGTGAGACCATGGCCAGTATGTTATTACCTACATCCTCTCTCAGGTGAGACCATGGCCAGTATATTATTACCTACATCCTCTCTCTCAGGTGAGACCATGGTCAGTATATTATTACCTACATCCTCTCTCTCAGGTGAGACCATGGTCAGTATATTATTACCTACATCCTCTCTCTCAGGTGAGACCATGGCCAGTATGTTATTACCTACATCCTCTCTCTCAGGTGAAACCATGGCCAGTACATTACTACCTACATCCTCTCTCTCAGGTGAGGACATGGCCAGTATATTATTACCTACATCCTCTCTCTCAGGTGAGGACATGGCCAGTATATTATTACCTATATCCTCTCTCTCAGGTGAGGACATGGCCAGTATATTATTACCTATATCCTCTTTGTCAGGTGAGACCATGGTCAGTACATTATTACCTACATCCTCTCTCTCAGGTGAGACCATGGCCAGTATATTATTACCTATATCCTCTCTCTCAGGTGAGAACATGGCCAGTATATTACTACCTACATCCTCTCTCTCAGGTGAGACTATGGCCAGTATATTATTACCTATATCCTCTCTCTCAACATGTAATCCAACACTCACCTAACATTACCAGTCCATGACAACGGTGGCCATCTGGGAGTCACTCTTCCACCTTTCAAAATGTATTCACATTTTTCTGGAGTTTATGGATTGGTCATGAGCCTTCTTTTTCTCGCTTCTTTGTCTCTTTTGCGGTCGAGTTGATTCAGATCCAAGAACCGAGAATGATGCTTGTTTGCTTCACCTGCTCGGTTTGTTTCTGGCGGCTGTAATGTTAGGTTGCAAGTGACCAGCTCTGGGGCAGCAGGGTCATTCGAGTTGGCGGGATTAACACAAAGACACTCCTTGCCCAGAAGGCCAGCCCAAGGCGGCTCAGGGCTCAACCCCCTTGTTTTCATTCAAAGTGAAAACACAACAAAAGAAGTGTGGAGCATTGGGTCACACACAACCTGCCGATTTCTCATTTAAGATTATGCTTTTGGATTTGAGGGTGTGTAAGGTAGAATGAGTTTGGGGGTTTACAGTGTGTCCTGTCTCTGTGGTGTTAGTAGGGCAAAGGCCAGCAGGTTATGTCCTGTCTCTGTGTGTCAGTGGTACAATGACAGGCAGGTTGTTAATAACTTAGCAGATGGGTAATAATGCAGGACTACTACATTTTCATGTCATCTTCATGCAGCTGCAGCACAGGAGTTAGGTGATAACGTCTCATACTATATTGAAAGTGCACAGAACACATTTGTTGCCCTCACAAACAGACAGGTCATATAAAACCAATTTGTCATCATTGCCAGACCCATTAGGAAGGAAACCCAATGAAAGACTATATACTGTGTCATCAGCCAACATTTGATCATTAATCACATTTTCTGTTTGATCAATTATTTGAAGGACAATACATCAAAGGCACAAGGGTATACAACTCATTTTTCAAATCCAAGAATACAGGAACGTGTTGTCCTGTCATTTGACAAATGTTGATATACACTGTATATCCCTACACACCCTTTTGATATACACTGTATATCCCTACACACCCTTATCACATTTATAGTACCAAACTCCATCCTCTGCATTTGCTGTGTCAGCACTCTCTGTAGCGAGATTGAACAGATTGTATGTGGAAGAGCGTGAGGGTAATAATCTTTGAGAGGCTGTAGCAGATTACAGTGGTATCCGGGGTGTAATCTATTTTACCTAACACGTGTTTACTTGAGCCTTTCTCAGCACTGGCCTGGCAGGATTCATCAGTCATGTCCTTCTCACCCTGGTCATGCTAACACAGATGTACAGTGCCTTCAGAAAGTATTCACACCGCTTGACTTTTTCCACATGTTGTTGTGTTACAGCCTGAATTTAAAATGGATTCCATTTCAATTGTGTGTCACTGATCTACACACAATACCGCATAATGTCAAAGTGGAATTATGTTTTTAGAAATGTTTACAAATGAATAAAAAACGTAAAGCTGAAATGTCTTGAGTCAATACGTATTCAACCCTTTTGTTATGGCAAGCCTAAATAAGTTCAGGAATAAAAATGTGCTTAACAAGTCACATAATAAGTTGTGGGCAATAATAGTGTTTAATATGATTTTTAAATGACTACCCTATCTTTGTACACCATACATAAAATTACCTGTAGACTTGCAGACTTGTTTACGTGCTGCTGTGCGTTTTGTTGCTAACCTTACTTTGCTACCTGACAACTTTACGGTTTTTACTTTTTAATTACGTTCATATTTTTTGTTTTTCCCTCGCTCGACTTTTTTTCATTCAACCTTTTCACTCCGGACGCTTTATCTGGACGTGGTTCGTCAGGACCTCCAACAGCCGAAGCTAAGTAGTAACATTAACGTGATGCCTTCTAATTGCAGTCGCTGTACTCATAATATACAGGAGAACAATCGCCTTACGGCGAGAATAGCTGTGCTGCAAGCCCAGCTTCAGACGCAATCGTTAGGCAAGGGTCATTTCAGTGTAGGGAAGGATGAAACAGCGTCTGTGCCACCAGTAAGTACAGATAGTAGTATAAATCCCCTCGCACAGTCCCCGCAGCCGGACAACTTTCTCATGGCTTCTGGAGGGAAATGCTGTAGGAATGCTCAACCGGTGTCGCTTTGTCACGCCCTGACCAGGTGAACTCTGCTATTTTGGTCAGGGTGTGGCATTTCTATGCTTTATTTTCTATGTTTTGGTTATAGCCTTTCTTTGTGTTTTATTTCTATGTTGGGCTCGGGGGTGATTTCCCAATCAGACAGCTGTCGCTTGTGAAGTCTGATTGGGAATCACATTTAAGTTCCTTTTCCCCCACGATGTTTGTGGGTTGTTGTCTCCTTATTTGAGCACGTAACGTATTGGCAGTTCTTACTTGAGTTTGTGTACATGTTTAATTCTAGTGTGTTAAATAAACATGTATTCGCTCCCAGCTGCGTTTTGGTCCGCTTCCTCGTCTCCCGACGACAAACGTTACAGAACAACCCACCGAACCAGGACCAAGCAGCGGGAGGCAAAGGAGCGCGAGAGATGGGCTCGCGAGGGAAAGGAGTTCTGGACCTGGGAGGAGATCATGTCGGGGAAAGGACCCTGGCGGAAGGATTCCCAGGTCGAGGAGGTAAAGCCAGCCGGTAGACGGAGTCGCAGGCGGCGGTCGAGGAGGCCCGGAAAACAGCCCCAAGAAATTTTTTTGGGGGGGCTAATGGGGTGGTCCGGAAGGGCAGAGGAAGAGCCCAGACCACTGCTCTCGTGGGGGATGACGGCGGAGGAAGAGAAGGAGATGAGGCGTTTGATTGAGGACCTGCAGAGGGAAGATCTGGAGGAGGAGCCATGGTATGCTGAGTTGCGCGCTGTGTCGCCAGTGCGCCCGCACAGCCCGGTGCGTCCGGTGGACATGCCCAGCACATGCCGTGCTAGGATGGGCATCCAGCCAGGACGAGTGGCTAAACCGGCTCCACGCTTCAGGTCACCAGTGCGTGTTCACAGTCCTGTCTGGCCCGTTCCTGTTCCCCGCACCAAGCCCACGGTGCGTGTCCCCAGTCCTGTCCGGCCCGTCCCTGCTCCCCGCACCAAGCCATGGTATGCAGAGTTGCGCGCTGTGTCGCCAGTGCGCCCGCACAGCCCAGTGCGTCCGGTGGACATGCCCAGCACATGCCGTGCTAGGATGGGCATCCAGCCAGGACGAGTGGCTAAACCGGCTCCACGCTTCAGGTCACCAGTACGTGTTCACAGTCCTGTCTGGCCCGTCCCTGCTCCCCGCACCAGGTTAGTGGTGCGTGTCCCCAGTCCTGTCCGGCCCGTCCCTGCTCCCCGCACCAAGCCATGGTATGCAGAGTTGCGCGCTGTGTCGCCAGTGCGCCCGCACAGCCCGGTGCGTCCGGTGGACATGCCCAGCACATGCCGTGCTAGGATGGGCATCCAGCCAGGACGAGTGGCTAAACCGGCTCCACGCTTCAGGTCACCAGTGCGTGTTCACAGTCCTGTCTGGCCCGTTCCTGTTCCCCGCACCAAGCCCACGGTGCGTGTCCCCAGTCCTGTCCGGCCCGTCCCTGCTCCCCGCACCAAGCCATGGTATGCAGAGTTGCGCGCTGTGTCGCCAGTGCGCCCGCACAGCCCAGTGCGTCCGGTGGACATGCCCAGCACATGCCGTGCTAGGATGGGCATCCAGCCAGGACGAGTGGCTAAACCGGCTCCACGCTTCAGGTCACCAGTACGTGTTCACAGTCCTGTCTGGCCCGTCCCTGCTCCCCGCACCAGGTTAGTGGTGCGTGTCCCCAGTCCTGTCCGGCCCGTCCCTGCTCCCCGCACCAAGCCATGGTATGCAGAGTTGCGCGCTGTGTCGCCAGTGCGCCCGCACAGCCCAGTGCGTCCGGTGGACATGCCCAGCACATGCCGTGCTAGGATGGGCATCCAGCCAGGACGAGTGGCTAAACCGGCTCCACGCTTCAGGTCACCAGTACGTGTTCACAGTCCTGTCTGGCCCGTCCCTGCTCCCCGCACC
This sequence comes from Salmo trutta, assembly GCF_901001165.1. Classification (NCBI taxonomy): domain Eukaryota; kingdom Metazoa; phylum Chordata; class Actinopteri; order Salmoniformes; family Salmonidae; genus Salmo; species Salmo trutta. The sequence goes on from NC_042957.1 coordinate 57,733,456, forward strand.
AGGTTAGTGGTGCGTGTCCCCAGTCCTGTCCGGCCCGTCCCTGCTCCCCGCACCAGGTTAGTGGTGCGTGTCCCCAGTCCTGTCCGGCCCGTCCCTGCTCCCCGCACCAGGTTAGTGGTGCGTGTCCCCAGTCCTGTCCGGCCCGTCCCTGCTCCCCGCACCAGGTTAGTGGTGCGTGTCCCCAGTCCTGTCCGGCCCGTCCCTGCTCCCCGCACCAAGTCAGTGGTGCGTGTCCCCAGTCCTGTCTGGCCCGTCCCTGCTCCCCGCACCAAGTCAGTGGTTCGTGTCCCCAGTCCTGTCCGGCCCGTCCCTGCTCCCCGCACCAGGTTAGTGGTGCGTGTCCCCAGTCCTGTCCGGCCCGTCCCTGCTCCCCGCACCAGGTTAGTGGTGCGTGTCCCCAGTCCTGTCCGGCCCGTCCCTGCTCCCCGCACCAGGTTAGTGGTGCGTGTCCCCAGTCCGGCCCGGCCCGTCCCTGCTCCCCGCACCAGTTTAGTGGTGCGTGTCCCCAGTCCTGTCCGGCCCGTCCCTGCTCCCCGCACCAGGTTAGTGGTGCGTGTCCCCAGTCCTGTCCGGCCCGTCCCTGTTCCCCGCACCAAGCCCACTGTGCGTGTCCACAGTCCTGTCCGGCCCGTCCCTGTTCCCCGCACCAAGCCCACGGTGCGTGTCCACAGTCCTGTCCGGCCCGTCCCTGTTCCCCGCACCAAGCCCACGGTGCGTGTCCACAGTCCTGTCCGGCCCGTTCCTGTTCCCCGCACCAAGCCCACGGTGCGTGTCCACAGTCCGGCACGGCCCGTGTCTGGTCCACCGGTGCCCAATCATGTTCCGGTCGACGGCTCCGCTCCGGAGCCTGAGCATGCCGCTCCACAGTGGTCCAGTCCGGGCCAGAGGGGTAGGGCTAGGGTGGAGGCAGGGGGAGAAACACGCCCGGGGCCAGAGCCTCCACCGAGGGTGAGGCGCCCACCCGGGTCCCCCCCCTAATAGACTTTAGTTTGGTGCGCCGGGAGTACGCACCGTTGGAGGGGGGGTACTGTCACGCCCTGACCAGGTGAACTCTGCTATTTTGGTCAGGGTGTGGCATTTCTATGCTTTATTTTCTATGTTTTGGTTATAGCCTTTCTTTGTGTTTTATTTCTATGGTGGGCTCGGGGGTGATTTCCCAATCAGACAGCTGTCGCTTGTGAAGTCTGATTGGGAATCACATTTAAGTTCCTTTTCCCCCACGATGTTTGTGGGTTGTTGTCTCCTTATTTGAGCACGTAACGTATTGGCAGTTCTTACTTGAGTTTGTGTACATGTTTAATTCTAGTGTGTTAAATTAACATGTATTCGCTCCCAGCTGCGTTTTGGTCCGCTTCCTCGTCTCCCGACGACAAACGTTACACGCTTATTCAGCCGACAGAAACTTTCAACCGGTTATCCCCATTAAGCAGCGAGTCGGAGTCAGAGGCCGAGTCTTCTCTGGTCTCTACTCCTCCCATTACGGGGTCTGAGATGCCGAAGGCTCCCACCATTAACTCTGACAAATTAAAAACCCTAGTCATTGGCGACTCCATTACCCTCAGTATTAGACTTAAAACGAATCATCCAGCGATCATACACTGTTTACCAGGGGGCAGGGCTACCGACGTTAAGGCTAATCTGAAGATGGTGCTAGCTAAAGCTAAAACTGGCGAGTGTAGAGAGTATAGGGATATTGTTATCCACGTCGGCACCAACGATGTTAGGATGAAACAGTCAGAGGTCACCAAGCGCAACATAGCTTCAGCATGTAAATCAGCTAGAAAGATGTGTCGGCAGTTAGGGGGAGTGATGAGGTCTACAGCAGAGTCTCACAACTCAATCGCTGGTTGAAAACTGTTTTCTGCCCATCCCAAAAGATAGAATTTGTAGATAATTGGCCCTCTTTCTGGGACTCACCCACGAACAGGACCAAGCCTGGCCTGTTGAGGAGTGACGGACTCTATCCTAGCTGGAGGGGTGCTCTCATCTTATCTACGAACATAGACAGGGCTCTAACTCCCCTAGCTCCACAATGAGATAGGGTGCAGGCCAGGCAGCAGGCTGTTAGCCAGCCTGCCAGCTTAGCGGAGTCTGCCACTAGCACAGTCAGTGTAGTCAGCTCAGCTATCCGCATTGAGACCGTGTCTGTGCCTCGACCTAGGATGGGCAAAACTAAACATGGCGGTGTTTGCCTTAGTAATCTCACTGGAATAAAGACCTCCTCCATTCCTGCCATTATTGAAAGAGACATCTCAAAATAGGGCTACTTAATGTTAGATCCCTCACTTCCAAGGCAGTTATAGTCAATGAACTAATCACTGATCATAATCTTGATGTGATTGGCCTGACTGAAACATGGCTTAAGCCTGTTGAATTTACTGTGTAAATGAGGCCTCACCTCCTGGTTACACTAGTGACCATATCCCCCTCACATCCCGCAAAGGCGGAGGTGTTGATAACATTTATGATAGCAAATTTCAATTTACAAAAAAAATGACGTTTTCGTCTTTTGAGCTTCTAGTCATGAAATCTATGCAGCCTACTCAATCACTTTTTATAGCTACTGTTTACAGGCCTCCTGGGCCATATACAGTGTTCCTCACTGAGTTCCCTGAATTCCCATCGGACCTTGTAGTCATGGCAGATAATATTCACATTTTTGGTGACTTTAATATTCACATGGAAAAGTCCACAGACCCCCTCCAAAAGGCTTTCGGAACCATCATCGACTCAGTGGGTTTTGTCCAACATTTCTCCGGAGCTACTCACTGCCACAGTCATACTCTGGACCTAGTTTTGTTCCGTGGAATAAATGTTGTGGATCTTATTTTTTTTTCTCATAATCCTGGACTGTTGGACCACCATTTTATTACGTTTGCAATTGCAACAAATAATCTGCTCAGACCCCAACCAAGGATCATCAAAAGCCATGCTATAAACCCAAAGATTTCTAGATGCCCTTCCAGACTCCCTCCACCTACCCAAGGACGTCAGAGTACAAAAATCAGTTAACCATCTAACTGAGGAACTCAATTTAACCTTGCGCAATACCCTAGATGCAGTCGCACCCATAAAAACAAAAAACATTTGTCATAAGAAACTAGCTCCCTTTTATACAGAAAATACCCGAGCTCTGAAAATTGGAATGGAAATGGCGCCACACCAAACTGGAAATCTTCCGACTAGCTTGGAAAGACAGTACCGTGCAGTATCGAAGAGCCCTCACTGCTGCTCGATCATCCTATTTTTCCAACTTAATTGAGGAAAATAAGAATAATCCAAAATGTATTTTTGATACTGTCGCAAAGCTAACTAAAAAGCAGCATTCCCCATGAGAGGATGGCTTTCACTTCAGCAGTGATAAATTAATGAACTTCTTTGAGGAAAAGATCATGATCATTAGAAAGCAAATTACGGACTCCTCTTTAAATCTGCGTATTCCTCCAAACCTCAGTTGTCCTGAGTCTGCACAACTCTGCCAGGGCCTAGGATCAAGGGAGACACTCAAGTGTTTTAGTACTATATCTCTTGACACAATTATGAAAATAATCATGGCCTCTAAACCTTCAAGCTGCATACTGGACCCTATTCCAACTAAACTACTATGTTGAACATAATAAACGGCTATCGATCCACCGGATGTGTACCAAACTCACTAAAAGTGGCAGTAATAAAGCCTCTCTTGTAAAAGCCAAACCTTGACCCAGAAAATATAAAAAACTATTGGCCTATATCGAATCTCCCATTCCTCTCAAAAGAATTTGAAAAAGCTGTTGCACAGCAACTCACTGCCTTCCTGAAGACAAACAATGTATACGAAACGCTTCAGTCTGGTTTTAGACCCCATCATAGCACTTGTGAAGGTGATAAATGACATTTTAATGGCGTCAGACCGAGGCTCTGCATCTGTCCTCGTGCTCCTAGACCTTAATGCTGCTTTTGATACCATCGATCACCACATTCTTTTGGAGAGATTGGAAACCCAAATTGGTCTACACGGACAAGTTCTGACCTGGTTTAGATTTTATCTGTCGGAAAGATATGTTTGTCTCTGTGGATGGTTTGTCCTCTGACAAATCAACTGTAAATGTCGGTGTTCCTCAAGGTTCCATGCATCCTGTTTGCAATAAGGTACTAAATAATACTGCAAAAAATGTGGCAAAGAAATTTACTTTTTGTCCTGAACACGAAGAGTAATGTTTGGGGCAAATCCAACACATCACTGAGTACTACTCTTCATATGTTCAAGCATGGTGGTGGCTGCATAATGTTAGGTGTATGCTTGTCATTGGAAAGGACTAGTATTTTAGGATAAATAAACGGAATAGAGCTAAGCACAGGCAAAATTTTAGAGGAGAACTTGGTTCAGTCTGCTTTCCAACAGACACTGGGAGACAAATTCACCCTTCAGCATTACCTAAAACACAAGGCCAAATATACACTGGAGTTGCTTACCAAGACGGCATTGAATTTTCCTGAGTGGCGTAGTTACAGTTTTGAATTAAATTGTCTTGAAAATCTATGGCAAGACCTGAAAATGGCTGTCTAGCAATGATCAAAAACCAACTTGACAGAGCTTGAAGAATTCCTTAAAGAATAATGGGAAATATTGTACAATCCAGGTGTCCAGAGCTGTAATTGCTGCCAAAGGTGATTCTAACCGGTATTGACTCAGGGGGTTGAATAATTTTCGAATCAAGATATATTAGTGCTTTATTTTCCATTCATAAAAAAAACTTTAAAATGTTCTTCCACTTTGACATAGCAGAGTATTTTGTGAAGATCTTTGTCAATAAAATCACAATGAAATCTATTTGAATCCCACTTTGTAACACAGCAAAATGTGGAAAAGGTCAAGGGGATGTGAATGCTTTCTGAAGGCACTGTAAATCACAGTGTCAGGTAAGAAACGGTTGGGTCGACATGGTCATGGCGGTGTAAGCTTTGGGTTGTAGTCCTGGCCTTTGACCGTGCTGTCTGTGGTCCTCATGTGTGTCCGTATGGTATGTGGAGCAGAGATCAGGATAAAACCCTGGTTAAGCCGAGGTCCATGGCTGACGATGGAGATGGTAGAATCCCCTCCCGGTCCAGATGTCACCATCCTGCTCTGACAGCTGACTTGCTGGCTGCTGCCCACCCATCCGCCCTGACAGACCCCTCACACAAGCACTAACCCACGTATGAACACACCACTTTGTTTTATAATCAACCTCTGGGATACAGTATACTATACGGTAACCATCCCATCGAGTGTTTTCTGCTTTAAACATTGTGTTGCCATGTGCTGAGACCAGCGACAACACTAAGTTCCGCCTCTCTCCCTGACATCTCACTAACATGCCAAAACTGGGCCAAATACATGTCAAAGCTATCAGATTCTTCTCATACGCATGGTTACAAACGCTGTTCTACGGAAACCCATGAAAGCTATAGTCGTAAAGCATCTGACTTTTATATGTTTTCAGTGGAGCTAAAGTATTGATTGAAGTGACAGTGTTGGTGCAAAACAAACTGAAGGTATTGATAAACTGAATGTACCCTTATTAAGTTCTTTAAATGAGTCCTGATGGACTTATTTGCCCAAAACTCCAACTTTGTGGTTTTATCACTTTTTCAAGGCTGCATCACAGAACCCCAAAAATGATTCATATAAATGAATCATGTCCACTCCAAGCTATTCAAATGGAATTAGAGACGTTCTTTATATTTTGAAGTGGACAGCCATGGCATCGATATCTAATTGCAATAAGCAGCACATCAATTCTCAGGAATGGGTTCTAAGGTTGTAGTTGTAATTGTGAAATATTATGTACGAAACAAACAAGCGTGAATAGATGGCAATTAGGCTACCACATTTCTTTCCATTACAAATCACACACGCGCACACACACACACACACACACATTCTCACAGATGTACACGCATACGATCTAAGGTGGGTGTCAGTGTCCGAGAGAGAGAGAGAGAGAGAGAGAGAGAGAGACGGATGAGAAGACGCTGCTCTGCTCCCCCAGCCAGGCAACATTGTGTCAGTTTTCCTTTTCAACAGCGACAGGACGTTAGACAAGGTGCACACAGCACTGCACCCTGAATACAAATGGGGACCGGAGTCTCTGCTGCCCGTGAAGCAGTACAGCGGCAATAAACGTCTGGAGAAGAACGACACTGACTGAAGCCAGCCTCTAAATTCCCCTTTAAAATCTCACCAGAGACCTCTATCCCCTGCTATGTGAGTGCTACAGGGGCATACTGTAACATACACACCAGGCAGCAAACACGTATAACTGTTACAGTTCATGTGTTTCTCAACATGTATGATGCCCTGTCAATTATTCCCTACTTTATGGGGGCCATATATCACTGGAAAAGGATTACGTGACGACGCAGCGTCGTTGGTTCTGGGTGGAATTTACTACTTCTTTGACGTTGGCTCGATTGCTCTGGTGTGAAGCCACCTTCCCCCTGCAGTAAATTGTTTACTGCTCAGTGTGTGCTTGTCTGGCTGGTCCCTGTGGCTTGATCAATTTGCATCTCATGCATGTGTGTCTTGTTTGTTTGTTCAGGTGTAAAAGCCCCTTGTCATTTTACCAGCCTCCTGTCTCCACCTCCCTCCTATCCCCCTTCTCCATGCCCTTTCGCCACTCAGAGTTGAGGGATGTGTTGCTGTGTGGAGGGACGGGGGGACGGGGGGAGACTGGGTGAGGATAGGGTGAGGACTGATAGCTTTACCATTTCATTAAGTTGATCAGCTCTGAGTGTCATGGGGCAGGCTGGACAGCTGACGAAGCAGCAGCTAACCCTGAGACAAGATCTCTGGAGGTCATTGGAGACACACTGGGATGGGAGGGAACAAACAGCCAGCTAATGGGACTTGGTGCGGGGTCTCCTAGTTTGGCTCAGACAAGACAGAGTGCAAATTTCACAACAATGAGGACAGTTGTTTTAGACTGGAACCAACTTTTTCTTTCTCCCCACAGACTCACCTTGGCAGCATGTATGTGTAACCGATGTGAAATGGCTAGCTAGTTAGCGGTGGTGCGCGCTAATAGTGTTTCAATCTGTGACGTCACTCGCTCTGAGACCTTGAAGTAGTTGTTCCCCTTGTTCTGCAAGGGCTGCGGCTTTTGTGGAGCGATGGGTAACGATGCTTCGAGGGTGGCTGTTGTCTATGTGGGTCCCTGGTTCGAGCCCAGGTAGGGGCGAGGAGAGGGACGGAAGGGTCCCTGGTTCGAGCCCAGGTAGGGGCGAGGAGAGGGACAGAAGCTATACTGTTTCATATGCACAGATTATGTGCACATGCACGCACCATTAAAGCAGGACAAACACCCAGTGGAGAATGCTGTGATTATCCTCATGTTTGTGCTCTATGAGACTAAACTACACAGCTAAAGAGAAAGCTAAGTGTAAACATTGGCTAACCCTTTCTGTGTGCAGTGCTGTGTGTGTAATAGTGTTTGAGTGTGACTGTGTGATGTAGTGGAGGAAGGCTGGATTAAGCCCAGCATCTGTTAAAAAACATCTCGGCTTGATTGCTGATTTGATTTATTCTCTAGGTGACCTACTGTACGCCCCTCCCCCTCCCCCAGTCCCGTGTCCTTCAGGGTTTAACCCTCTGTTGCCCTGTTCTATAGTGTCACTCAAGGTTGGGGACGTCTGGATATTTTCAACCCTTAAAGCCTCTTTTAAAAAAGCACTCCAAAAACAATGTACAAGTAGACAGGTGAGATATTGTACATTTTGGTCTCCCATGGTAGGATGGATCGAATGAGTGTGTGTGCCTCTGTTCGTTGGTGAGTCCGAATGTGTGTGTGTGTGTATGTATGTGTGCATGTGCGTGTGCGTGTCGGTGCTTGTGGGTGCTTGTGCTTTTGCAATAGTGTGTGTGTGTGCTTTTGCAATAGTGTGTGTGTTTTAGCATCAGTGTGTGAGTGCTTGTGTGTGCATCTGTGTGTGTGTGTATTCCATGCTGTGTGATGGACCAGTTCTAGAAGAGGGGAGCCAGCATACCCAGGGATCAATGCATCTGTTCCCCTGTCACACAGAGCCTTGTTACCAACGATGGGACGGTCTCATCTGTTAACCCTTTCCCCCCCAACACATGCACGTACACACACACACACACACACACACACACACACACACACACACACACACACACACACACACACACACACACACACACACACACACACACACACACACACACACACACACACACACCCTTATACACTATACATCTCATCAGGGAAACCACGATACGGAAGGAATAACATAATGAACAGCCATTTTTCACTAGAACAAGCGGTGCTAAGCTGTCTACTGTTTATAATACATTATTTCATTCTGCTCACACATTATTCTCTCCCAAGTGAAACACACAGACACAGTAATGCATAATGCCAATGTACTGTATTGGCATACAAATATCCAACCTGTTAGGCAGGTAATGCTTGGCCATGCATGGAGCTAGACAATCTGCCTTGGTTAGAACCAGGCTCACACACGCTTCAGCTCTTCTAAAAATACCACAGGTGTTAGGAAATGGTCTCGGAAGCACTCAGGTGAAATGCCGCCCCCCCCCAAAAAATTATAAAACCGGGTGCTTGATCTTTTTTTCTTAACGGTCTTTTTTCAGAGCAGTGACACTGTCTTACAGGAAACCCTAAAGGGGTTCATACAGTGTATATGGATATCCAAGTTGACAAGTTCTCCTGCTTGGGGTTCTCTCACCGGTATCTGACCTTGAACGTTGTTGTGGATACAGTCATTGTAGTTTGAATAACGTGTACAGTTAAACAATCCCATTTCAACAATCAATTTAACAAGCAAATTGTGAACAATTTGACATGTTTCTCAAATTGAAGTGACTGAACATGTCCTGTGTAGTCGGTTGAGAAACAGAGATAGAACATTTGGGATTGATAACTGTGTCCACACCGGAATACACTTTTGAAATGCCCTTCAAGACAAGGCTGAGTGACAGCCACTGTCCTCACAAACTATGCCATCAAGGTACTTTCTAATAAATATTTCTCTCTCTCTCCCTCTCTGTCTTTCTCTTTCCTTCTCTCTCTCTCTCTCTCTCTCTCTCTCTCTCTCTCTCTTTCATTCATTCATTATTTCATTCTTCATCTTTCTCTTTCTTCCTTCAGTTGAAATAGAAATACAAACGCAGGATGAGAGTGCCATAACAGAAGCCCATTGACAGGTAGAGTGTGTCTACAGAACATCAAGGAACTGCTCTGTATTCATGAAACTAAAGCACTGGGATGGATGCTAGTATAATTACAGAAGTCTCATTCACTCTCCTGTCCCAAAGGACCAAAGTCACTCCTCAGTGGCAATTCAATTTCTCTGGCAGTTTCAGCATGCAGTGTACAACTGCAGTCCTTCTCAGCTGTTCTGTTTTTCCTGTTTATAAGGATGAATCGATCAACTTTGCCAAATCCTCTGTGACACTGTGAAGTAAAGCACAGCCACAGACACACAGGCACAGTCATACTGCCACACAGTCACACAGCCAACAGCCAGTCCTTTGATGCCTTACACAGGTCCTGTGATCTTGTTCCCACAGTTCACAGTAAACTGTTTATTTAGTTCCAACTTCCAAGCATACATTCCATTTCATCTGACTTGAGTGGGAGGAGGATGGGTCTGCTATCTACACCGTCTCTTTACTTTCGAAGAGCAAAACAAACACATGTAGCACCTGTGACAAAGCAGCAGCCTCGTCACTTCTGAGATACATTACAATATTAACAGCAGCCCATTGCAATCACATTTGTCATATGGAATTATTCCAATCCAGCCGACCCTCCCTCTCTGTCCGGTATAACAGGCAGTCTGAGACAGTAAAGTGTGGTGGGTCTGGGTACAGCGCTAGGCTAGGCAGTGGTAGGGGAAGGGAAAGGGAAGGTGATTCATTACCTGCGTTGGCAATCCGCATCCAGCCCTGGCTCCCACCGGCTCATTCCGTGTCCGTGGCTTCAGCTGTCCTGCTTCTCTTTTTTCCCTTTTCTCCCTTCCCTCACTCCCCCGCTCCCTTCCTTTCGGCACTTGTTTGAGTCTATTTCAGTAGCAACAGAGGAGCCCGCTGCGACCGTGGCATGGTTTCCAGCACTTTGGCAGAAGGTCACATTATCTCTTGCTGGTAAGGGAGGTGGGGGGGGGGAGGGGGGTATGGATAAAGTGATAGAGGGGGATTGAAGAAAGCAGGTGCCAGAGGAAAGAAGGAACAACTAATAAACAGACTGAAGCAGTCCACGGCCGTAGTGACAGGCTAATTTCCAGTGTAAGGCGTGAGGATAGAAGTTGGAACAGCTAACCCCAGAGAGGTTTGTTACGGTAACAAGTCCCCGAGCGTTGTGCGAGATGGGCTGTGTCTGTATGTGTGTATGTGAGTATGTTTGTGCTCAATAGGGCAGAGAGTGTATATATATACTCATTATTATGAAGCATACCAAATAGGTGCGTGTGTGTGTGTGTGTGTGTGTGTGTGTGTGTGTGTGTGTGTGTGTGTGTGTGTGTGTGTGTGTGTGTGTGTGTGTGTGTGTGTGTGTGTGTGTGTGTGTGTACAATTTCTGTGTCTTGGCTGGTCTTCAGCAGCCTCTCACCTCTGATAACACATCTAATCTGTATCCACTTCCTGGCCAAGAGAAAATATCTCAGAAGTGGCCCAATAACGCAGAGTTAGAGCCATAAAAAAACCACCGAAAACAAGTGGTCGATTCAGTGAAATTCTTCACGTCTTCCGACAGTCAAGACTCTGCGCCCGACGCCCTCTTCCTTCTCTCACTGTCCACTGCTGTCTCGCCCAGGTGAAATAAACAGATGTACTCCATCTTTTTGACGACACACTCATCGACTATATGTCAATTTCTCATCGAATTCACGTCTGCAGGATAACCTGAGCCTCCGGTTGCTCCCCCTGCTCTCCAGCAGCACGCTGGCCCCTCCATTAAGTAAGACACAGTGCTGTCCAGATGCTGGGCTTGGGTCTGCTAGCTCCAACGCCCACAGACAGATGGCCCAGGCAGAGGACAGCAGCAGCAGGTCAGCCGGTGAGGTTCCAAATCGCTCTTGATGCAGGCTGTTGCATGGATCCCTGAAACCTTTAGTGGCCGTGTTCAATGCACTTGTTGTTCCCGTGTGCCCCTTCCTCTTCTTGCACCTGTGTCCCTCCTTCCCCCTGTGTTGCCTGCAGCCTCTTTACTCTGTCCCGTTGTAATCCTGGCTTCTACACTCCATGTCACAGGAAGGGCTTGTGAGTCCAAATCATTATGTAGTAAGGATATATCCTTTGATTCTCTCTCTCTCTCTCTCTCTCTCTCACTCACTTTCCCTCCCTGCTTACTATTTCTCCACCCCTCCTCTCGGTCTCTCCCTCCCTACTGCACGACACTGCCCGCTATCTGCAACTCATTCAATGTGACTCCATATCCTTTCTGTCTCTCTCTCTCTCTCTCTCTCTCTCTCTCTCTCTCTCTCTCTCTCTCTCTCTCTCTCTCTCTCTCTAGTCCCACAGTGCAATGTATCTTTCTCTCTCAAGTGCCCCTTCACACTGATTCATTCATTCATTCATTGAGCTCTGTCTGTCTTTCTCCTGCTGACTCCATCACATCAACAGGTCTAGCATTTAAATGCTCACCTGGAAAACATGGTATGCCTTACCTTCTCTCTACCTCTCCTCTCTCTCCCTCACTTAAACTCTCTCATGTCTCTCCTATGCTTTCTCCTCTCTATTTTAATTTCTCCCACTCCTCTCTCCTATATATTTATCTGTTCTCTCTCTCTCTCTCTCTCTCTCTCTCTCTCTCTCTCTCTCGTGCTCTCTTTCTCTCCCCCCTCTCTCTTTCTCTCTTTCTCTCTCTCTCTCTCTCTCCCTCTCTCTCTCTCAATTTACATTTTAAATTGAAGGGCTTTATTGGCATAGGAAATGTATGTTTACATTGCCAAAGCAAGTTAAATAAATAGTAAACAAAAGTGAAATAAACAATAAAAATGAACAGTAAATATTACACTTACAAAAGTATTTCTCACTCTTTCTCTCTCTCTCTCTCTCTCTCCCCTCTCTCTTTTTTAATTCCCCATTGTTTCTCTGTCTATAATTATTTTCTCTTTCCCTCTGTGTCGCTCCAAATCTCTGTCTCTCTCTCTCTTTTAGTCTGCCCTCTGTCTGTCCGTTATCTGAGACTGAAGTGCACTCCAGTACTTTTGGGAGACACTATTATAAGTGAATGCAAATACTGTAGGTTTTGAGGAAAGGAACCAATGACAACAAAATAAGTAGGGCACCATTCACAATCATCCCCCAGGTACACATCAGTACAGACTCAATGGCTTGTTTACTCTTTAACTCTCTTTTAGAAGGGACTGATTCCCTCTCTTGTCTCATTTATGTAACATAGTGATTGATTCAGCTCACTGGGAGTGAATAAGCTACTTGGCGAAGAGCTCCAGAGCAGGAGCCAAATACCTGAATTTGGTGGATTTCCAGATGCTGCCTCTCCATTGAGTCAGCGTCAGAATCCTCAGTCTGGACAAGGAGTGAGCTGTGAAGTGAACTTATGCTTACAAGTGTAAGCGTTGTTTACATAATTTGGAGAGTCTGCATTTGATCATCCATCATCTGTTTCCTCTTTCTTATACTGTAGCATAGCGACTGTGAATGTGCCAATCTGTGGTAACCATAACAATGGTTCTAGTTATCTCAATTTTAATTGGTTTCCAGGGACTCTGATTTACATGTTCTCTCTCATCTCTTATTTATATTGCATTTCTGGCTTGAAAAATAGTCCCATGTTTTGACCTGCTTGTCCCAACAAATACTATCATAAAACAGGGAAACTAGCAATTTCGAAGGAAGGAAGAGGCAATCATAAAAAGAGAGCCAAAATGATATTTTGGAGAGAAATACAGTGCTGGATAGAAGATTGAAATTGCTGTGAAAAAATGTCAGGGATACTTTAAATCATGTTTTGTACTGTGCTTCCTCTCTTCTCAGTAAAGCAGCAATGAAGTGAATCTGTACAGAAGATGTTTGTCTTGCAGTCTGGTTGGTGTTGTGCAGTGATATAAACATCTTGAGTAGCCTGCAAATTATTTGACTACGCCACCACACGCAAGCACACATGCACATGAATACATGCATGCTTACGCACACAGGAATGAACACCCCTCATCAGGTGGCATTTTCATACTGTCATCTCCTCATCATAATATCCACAGAAGCAAGGCATGGGTTCAAAGAGTTTTTGAAGAATGACATGGGAGTTTACTTCCTATTGTAAAACAACAACAGTTTTAAAACACTCTCCCACTTCTGTTCGAGACAAGGGACTGCCAAACAACACATTAAACTATCTCGTAAAGAAAATAACTGTAAAAATCTATATTTTTTTCTCTCTCAATGTATCTCACCAAAAATGTATCTCGTTTCCAGGCAGGGGAACATCAGTGGCATTTTATGAGCCTGTCATGGCAGAGCTAAGAGATGTGTCGCTACTGTGATATGTTCCTCTTTAGCTGTTGGGAGAGGCCCGGGGACTGTGATATGTTCCTCTTTAACTGTTTAGAGGCCCAGGGGCTGTGATATGTTCCTCTGTAGCTGTTTAGAGGACCAGGGGCTGTGATATGTTCCTCTTTAACTGTTTAGAGGCCCAGGGGCTGTGATATGTTCCTCTTTAGCTGTTTAGAGGGCCAGGGGCTGTGATATGTTCCTCTTTAACTGTTTAGAGGCCCAGGGTCTGTGATATGTTCCTCTTTAGCTGTTGGGAGAGGCCCAGGGGCTGTGATATGTTCCTCTGTAGCTGTTTAGAGGCCTGGGGGCTGTGATATGTACCTCTTTAGCTGTTGGGAGAGGCCCAGGGGCTGTGATATGTTCCTCTTTAGCTGTTGGGAGAGGCCCGGTGGCTGTGATATGTTCCTCTTTAGCTGTTTAGAGGCCCAGGGGCTGTGATATGTTCCTCTTTAGCTGTTGGGAGAGGCCCGGGGGCTGTGATATGTTCCTCTTTAGCTGTTTGGAGAGGCCCAGGGGCTGTGATATGTTCCTCTTTAGCTGTTTGGAGAGGCCCAGGGGCTGTGATATGTTCCTCTTTAGCTGTTTGGAGAGGCCCAGGGGCTGTGATATGTTCCTCTGTAGCTGTTTGGAGAGGCCCGGGGGCTGTTGCTGTATGACCCCATCGATTTCCCCATATAATAAATATCTATCGATTCTCTGCTCTTGATCAACAGTTTATAAAGATGGCATTCCCTGATCGATAACTAATCAATAAGGCAAACAGATGGGAGAGATGTAAAGCAAGAGATAAGGAGAATGTAGGGAGCGGCTCTAATGGATACGTACAGTAATGTGTCTGCTTCTGAAGGTTGGTCCTTCCTCCCTGTGCCATTTTGAATAGAAGCATTTGGTAGACCCTCCATGTGGTCCCAGTATTAACGTCATTACAGCTGATGCCTCATATCTCATTGGCTCACCATATTTTCTCCACTCCATTATACGTACTTACAGTAATTGGGGTTTACTTGAGTGCCAGGGTCTTAATGTCATCGTCAGTGTTTCTTCCTGATTATATTGAAGCTTTAGGGGATGTTGGGAATGTAAAACAGCACAGATTACAGAGTCAGATATATTGTTCTAGAAAACCTGATATTGATCATTATAGGTTGTTAGCTCCTCCCTCAAAACAACTACCATCCATCCCTACATAGCTCCCTCAAACAGCTACCATCCATCCCTCCCTACATAGCTCCCTCAAAACAGCTACCATCCATCCCTACATAGCTCCCTCAAACAGCTACCATCCATCCCTCCCTACATAGCTCCCTCAAACAGCTACCATCCATCCATCCCTCCCTACATAGCTCCCTCAAACAGCTACCATCCATCTCTCCCTACATAGCTCCCTCAAACAGCTACCATCCATCCCTACATAGCTCCCTCAAACAGCTACCATCCATCCCTCCCTACATAGCTCCCTCAAACAGCTACCATCCATCCATCCCTCCCTACATAGCTCCCTCAAACAGCTACCATCCATCTCTCCCTACATAGCTCCCTCAAACAGCTACCATCCATCCCTCCCTACATAGCTCCCTCAAAACAGCTACCATCCATCCCTCCCTACATAGCTCCCTCAAAACAGCTAACATCCATCCCTCCCTACATAGCTCCCTCAAAACAGCTACCATCCATCCCTCCCTACATAGCTCCCTCAAAACAGCTACCATCCATCCCTCCCTACATAGCTCCCTCAAAACAGCTACCATCCATCCATCCCTCCCTACATAGCTCCCTCAAAACAGCTACCATCCATCCATCCCTCCCTACATAGCTCCCTCAAAACAGCTACCATCCATCCCTCCCTACATAGCTCCCTCAAAACAGCTACCATCCATCCCTCCCTACATAGCTCCCTCAAAACAGCTACCATCCCTCCCTACATAGCTCCCTCAAAACAGCTACCATCCATCCCTCCCTACGTAGCTCCCTCAAAACAGCTACCATCCATCTCTCCCTACGTAGCTCCCTCAAACAGCTACCATCCCTCCCTACATAGCTCCCTCAAAACAGCTACCATCCCTCCCTACATAGCTCCCTCAAAACAGCTTCCATCCATCCCTACATAGCTCCCTCAAAACAGCTACCATCCATCCCTCCATTGTTCCTCACCTTCCTGTGTCATTAGAGCAGCCCTCACCCTTGTTTGGGAGTGTACTGTTTGGACACAGTGATTGTAGCTGTTAGATCATCACCAGGGGGTGAGTGGCGATGCTGAGGATTAGATGTGGAACAGGTGGGTCTGGGTGTGTCTGGGCTGGTCTGGTCACACATGTCAGGGGCAGGAGCAGTGGGAAAGAGAGGCATATGCGCTCTCTCCATGACCTGCCTGTGCTGCTTTAACAGGCAATATGGCGGTGGGGCACCTCTGACCCAAAATAAAACTCAATAAAACTCAAACGGCATCACAAACAGCCATGCTTGAAACCCTGGCATTACTCTTTTTTTTCTACCCCCGATTTTGGGGCTATTTTAAGCCACGTTCCTGTGACAGGATCAGGGAAAACTGGAGGGAAAAGGCCACACTTGGCGTCACAGAGCCCAGGGGAGAGGCCACATATATCCTGCCGTCTCTGAGTATTGACCAACGAAAGCTCCACTTACATCCTGAAACCTGCATCACCCCCCTGTACACTGAGCTCTCACTGACACTCACCCTTTCTAAACCCTCTCTGTCTCTCTCTGTCTCACTGTATATCTATCGCTCTCTTTCTCTCTCTCTTTCGCACCCTCCGTCCCTCCCTCCCTCTTTCTCTCCGTTTCTGTCTCTGTCTTTCTCTCTCTCCCCCTCTCTCTCTCTCCAACACACACACACACACACACACACACACACACACACACACACACACACACACACACACACACACACACACACACACACACTATGATGAAAATGATAAGCAAATTGATCATCTTGACATCCCTCCATTACAGTGTTGGTATAATTGTTTCATTGTATTCACACTGTCTAATTGTTTCATTGTTTCACTGTATTCATACTGAATATATCCAATGATCTGTCCCCTAACACTAACCCTAGCATCATGTCCACATTCCAGCTCAATCCTAACCATAGCCTCAACCATAACCCTGACTCGAGCTTCATGTTTACATGCCAGTTCAACCCTAACCCCAGGGCTTGATTCAATCCGTAGTGCTGAATATCTATGCTACAGCGCGATAGAAATTTAAAGACAATGTTCCTGCGTTAGTGGAGACCGCATTCATAGTAAACGGAGATACTGTAAACTTCAGCGATACGGATTGAATCAAGCCCCTAATCTTTTCCATAACACTTTTCCCCTTGCATTAATCTAATTGTGCAATTTGGATATTCCGTCCCCTTCCACCTGAATTCTGTGTCTGCACATTTGTTTGTGCTGTGAATGTTGATAGATGATTAACTCTCATTAACAAGAAACATCCCATCCAAACAGTAAATCTTGACACAGAGACACAGACTCTGCTTGGATGATGCTCCAGGCACAGCTCTCTGCTGTTTTCCATTCATCTCTCTGAAAGGGAGCGCTGCAGACAGGTGATTATTCAGGGCACAGGGCTATGGTGTGTCATGGCATTGAGAGGCAATAGATCCAGGGACTACAGGGCATTGTTCCACTACATCATAAGGAAGGGCCTGCAGCTGTACTGCAGCTGAGTCCAGTGCTGCAGAGGAAATGTCTGGTGGCGTATCCATTGTACTGCCCAGCAGATTTCATGAGACAGGTAAGGTTGGCACTGCTGGCATCTCCCTCTACCAGCCAGGGCCGAGAGTCCTGGGGGTCTGGACATAACCTGTCATGTCATTAAGCATCTGTGCACTCAGGGGCCTAAGCCAAGTCCAGGTCTGTTGAACTGATGGATGATCCAATCACTGTAAACAACAGCACAAAACCCCACCAGCCACTGTTCCCTTTTAACCAATAAATATATACTGTGCTGGTGAATGTACGATCCTTTAACAATCAAAGCAACAATGATAACAACACAACTATAAAGGGACTACTTGCATCGTAATCATTCTAATGGCGGTTACTTGTGGTTTTGTTGTTGATATTTGGACTCAAGCCAAGGCATTAGTTACACATACCTGTGAGATGATGTACATGGCATATGCTGGGGATAGTCCAGACAGACTGATCAATGCTGAGTAAAGTGCCAAATCTCAATACCCCATTCCAGAATTCAGTTCACTATTCATCCAACCCACCATTACACTTCCAGCAGAAGCTTACCTCTTTGCATAGCAGCCTCATGTGCAAATGGATGTTAGCTCTAGTTGGACTATCTACGTGTGCATCCAGAATATGTCCCTGGGTAACAAGCACACATGGAATTCTCATGCTAGAAATCCAACTGTTCTCCCTCCATGACTATTTTCTATAGGGACAGCAGAGAATAGCAGAGAACCAGTAGGAGAGCTAGAGAGCGTTATTAACTCTTAAACCCATATGAATGTCCAGACGCCCTATTACTAGCCTGTTCAACCTCTCTTTCGTATCGTCTGAGATTCCTAAAGATTGGAAAGCGGCCGCGGTCATCCCCCTCTTCAAAGGGGGAGACACTCTAGACCCAAACTGTTTCAGACCTAAATCCATCCTACCCTGCCTTTCTAAAGTCTTCGAAAGCCAAGTGAACAAACAGATCATTGACCATTTCGAATCTCACCGTACCTTCTCCGCTATGCAATCCGGTTTCCGAGCTGGTCACGGGTGCACCTCAGCCACGCTCAAGGTACTAAACGATATCATAACCGCCATCGATAAAAGACAGTACTGTGCAGCCGTCTTCATCGACCTGGCCAAGGCTTTTGACTCTGTCAATCACCGTATTCTTATCGGCAGACTCAACAGCCTTGGTTTCTCTAATGACTGCCTTGCCTGATTCACCAACTGCTTCTCAGATAGAGTTCAGTGTGTCAAATCGGAGGGCCTGTTGTCGGGACCTCTGGCAGTCTCTACGGGGGTGCCACAGGGTTCAATTCTCGGGCCGACTCTTTCCTCTGTATATATCAATGATGTCGCTCTTGCTGCGGGCGATTCTTTGATCCACCTTTACGCAGACGACACCATTCTGTATACATCTGGCCCTTCTTTGGACACTGTGTTAACAAACCTCCAAACAAGCTTCAATGCCATACAACACTCCTTCCGTGGCCTCCAACTGCTCTTAAATGCTAGTGAAACTAAATGCATGCACTTCAACCGATCGCTGCCCGCACCTGCTCGCCCGACTAGCACTACTCTGGATGGTTCTGACTTAGAATACGTGGACAACTACAAATACCTAGGTTTCTGGCTAGACTGTAAACTCTCCTTCCAGACTCATTTTAAGCATCTCCAATCCAAAAATAAATCTATAATCGGCTTCTTCTTTCGCAACAAAGCCTCTTTCACTCATGCTGCCAAACATGTCCTCGTAAAACTGACTGTCCTACCGATCCTTGACTTCGGCGATGTCATTTACAAAATAGCCTCCAACACTCTACTCAGCAAATTGGATGCAGTCTATCACAGTGCCATCCATTTTGTCACCAAAGCCCCATATACTACACACCACTGCGACCTGTATGCTCTCGTTGGCTGGTCCTCGCTACATATTTGTCGCCAACCCCACTGGCTCCAGGTCATCTATAAGTCTTTGCTAGGTAAAGCTCTGCCTTATCTCAGTTCATTGGTCACCATAGCAACACCCACATCTAGCAAGCGCTCCAGCAGGTATAGTTCACGGGTCATCCCCAAAGCCAACACCCCCTTTGGCCGCCTTTCCTTCCTGTTCTCTACTGGAAGGAATTTGCAATTTGCTGGAACAAATTGCAAAAATCACTGAAGTTGGAGACTTGTATCTCCCTCACTAACTTTAAGCATTAGCTGTCAGAGCAGCTTACCGATCGCTGCAGCTGTACATAGCCCATCTGTAAATAGCCCATCCAACCAACTACTTACCTCATCCCATATTTGATTTAGTTTTTCTGCTGTTTTGCACACCAGTATTTCTACTTGCACATCCTCTTCTGAACATCTATCACTCCAGTGTTAATTGCTCAATTGTAATTACTTTGCCACTATGGCCTATTTATTGCCTTACCTCCTTACTTCATTTGCACACACTGTATACAGATTTTTCTATTGTGTTATTGACTGTACATTTGTTTATCCCATGTGAAACTCTGTGTTGTTGTTTTTGTCGCACTGCTTTGCTTCATCTTGGCCAGGTCGCAGTTGTAAATGAGAACTTGTTCTCAACTGGCCTACCTGGTTAAATAAAGGTGAAATAAAAAAACTACTATATATTCATTGGTAGCATGCATTCCTGGGGAACAAAGATAATGATAGTGTATTGGTATGATCTAGATATATGCATCCAATCTTAATACAAATGTGTTACAATGTTGTTACTATAGTAAATGCAGTGAAGAACAACATGACACTGTTAGAATTCCAACCCAGCACCATGTACAGTATTATGAAGGTGTATGGATCTCATTGAGGACACTCTCTGTAGGGGACCGTCACTTGTTAGCACCTGCCTGTCACACTGACTGTGTATGAGTGCTGTGGTGTCCCTATGACTTCACACACATGCCGAGACTGAGAAGTGTGTCCTCAGCACCAGTCTGGGTGCCTCGTCTCAACACCAACGTGTCAGCGCCCTCTAAAGGCCAGCATGGAGAATGCAACACTGAAGTTTTCCTCTAACAACTGAACAAATTTGTTTACACATGATATAAAATGGAGTGGACACAGTATATAAAGTAGTCTAAAAACAAAAAGCTCAAGTCAAAAGGTATCCCTTCAGACTCCTATAAGTGTGGCCCTAGCGCTCCACCTGGCCAGTGCTTGGCTCAGATGACATGCAGGAGGAAGTGCCAAGTCAGTGCTGTAATCCACAGGGTGAATAAAAATGGATTTAGCTGGAACCGAGGGCCTTTAAACTGACTACAGCTCAGAGACAGAATCGTACATATTAATCACCTCAGTCAACCTCAGTCATTACATATACTGTACATCCAGATATACAGTAAATAGACTGGAGCGGTAACTAACAATGTCTGTACCACAAATCAGTCTATGCACAACATATTCATATTCTGATTTCAGCACAGATATAGGTCTACATTATAACTCTAGACTGGAAGATAATATGGTAAGATAAGCTTTGGACACAATGATTTTGGAGAGCCTTTTTCCTGGCGCCAAGCTCTCTCTCTCTCCGGCCGCTCTCTCTCCTGTCCTCCAACAGACGGTCGCAGCGAAGCCACACTCCAAATCCGGTGTGCAGATGGACACCAGTGCCAGATCTAATCCTGAGCCGCTTGGCACTGGGGGTAGAGAGAGAGAGAGAGAGAGAGAGAGAGAGAGAGAGAGAGAGAGGGAGAGAGAGAGAGTGGGAGTGGGGGGTGTTGGGAAGAAGGAAACAGTACTGGACATTTGGTTAGGTGGTGCAAATTGAATCTGTTCCCTCACCCTCATTCTGTTAGCAGCATAAGCAGCTGGGCCCTATAGCTCCCTGTACTGAGCCCAGGCAGCATCCAGACTGACGCTAGCAGATTGCTTGGATTTTATTATTTTCCGACCCTTGATTACGTGGCCAAAACACTAAACGTCTGGTAAACTCTCTTTTCCATTCGCTTCAAAGTCTGCAATTCCCTCTCCTTCAATGGAGTGACCCTGTCCTGTCTGTTCTGCAGCCCAGAAGAGGAGGAAAGGAGGAGAGAGGACGGGGGTTATCACAGAGCCCTCCATCACTCCCAGCAACACGTTCTCCTGTTCAATCCCTCATCAGCTACTCATGAACGAGGGGCACCATGCCAGAGACATGCCACTATACTCCTCGCACTCAGTCACATTGACATTGCGTACGATTTTCTTTAACATCAGCACACTTCCTCTTCCTCCTCTCTCTCTTTCTCGCTGTCTCTCTCTCTCTCTCTCATTCCTTCTGTGCTGTGCCAAGGCAGGCAGTGTTCTAATGCATGCCTTTCGGAGCACCTAATTTCCCACCTGACCCCGCCACTACCCATAAAGCACTGGTCCACCAGCCGCCCACTCACCTCATCACACAAATTGTGTCAGCACAGGGCACCAGGGTCCTTTTCTGTCCAGCCCAGCACTTTTGTTTCCATTTATAGCGGGAGTCTTTTCAGCGATCCTTATCATTATTTCCCCTAATAGGTAGATGGAGGGTGGATTTCAATGACGCTGAATCCCGGTGCTAACGACAGCACCTTTAAAATGTTGTAATTGTTATTAAGCCCAAATCATATTAAGTCGTTCAGCTGGAGTTTGGCTCGGCCACTCTTTCCTCTTGCCTTTATAGTTCACGTCTGAAGGGTGCACACTTTTCTGACATGGCTGAAACAGAGACAACAAAATATACATAGTGTTTCATCCTGGTTTGCAGCCATGTGTGTTAAAGAGTGGTGCAGGACATTCAGTCATGCCGTTTGCAGCCCTGTGTGTTAAAGAGTGGCGCAGGACATTCAGTCATGTCGTTTGCAGCCCTGTGCGTTAAAGAGTGGCGCAGGACATTCAGTCATGTCGTTTGCAGCCCTGTGCGTTAAAGAGTGGCGCAGGACATTCAGTCATGTCGTTTGCAGCCCTGTGCGTTAAAGAGTGGCGCAGGACATTCAGTCATGTCGTTTGCAGCCCTGTGCGTTAAAGAGTGGCGCAGGACATTCAGTCATGTCGTTTGCAGCCCTGTGCGTTAAAGAGTGGCGCAGGACATTCAGTCATGCCGTTTGCAGCCCTGTGTGTTAAAGAGTGGCGCAGGACATTCAGTCATGCCGTTTGCAGCCCTGTGTGTTAAAGAGTGGCGCAGGACATTCAGTCATGTCGTTTGCAGCCCTGTGTGTTAAAGAGTGGCGCAGGACATTCAGTCATGTCGTTTGCAGCCCTGTGTGTTAAAGAGAGGCGCAGGACATTCAGTCATGTCGTTTGCAGCCCTGTGTGTTAAAGAGTGGCGCAGGACATTCAGTCATGTCGTTTGCAGCCCTGTGTGTTAAAGAGTGGCGCAGGACATTCAGTCATGTCGTTTGCAGCCCTGTGTGTTAAAGAGTGGCGCAGGACATTCAGTCATGCCGTTTGCAGCCCTGTGTGTTAAAGAGTGGCGCAGGACATTCAGTCATGCCGTTTGCAGCCCTGTGTGTTAAAGAGTGGCGCAGGACATTCAGTCATGTCGTTTGCAGCCCTGTGTGTCGCAATGAATGGCGCAGGACATTCAGTCATGTCGTTTGCAGCCCTGTGTGTTAAAGAGTGGCGCAGGACATTCAGTCATGTCGTTTGCAGCCCTGTGTGTTAAAGAGTGGCGCAGGACATTCAGTCATGTCGTTTGCAGCCCTGTGTGTTAAAGAGTGGCGCAGGACATTCAGTCATGTCGTTTGCAGCCCTGTGTGTTAAAGAGTGGCGCAGGACATTCAGTCATGTCGTTTGCAGCCCTGTGTGTTAAAGAGTGGCGCAGGACATTCAGTCATGCCGTTTGCAGCCCTGTGTGTTAAAGAGTGGCGCAGGACATTCAGTCATGCCGTTTGCAGCCCTGTGTGTTAAAGAGTGGCGCAGGACATTCAGTCATGTCGTTTGCAGCCCTGTGTGTCGCAATGAATGGCGCAGGACATTCAGTCATGTCGTTTGCAGCCCTGTGTGTTAAAGAGTGGCGCAGGACATTCAGTCATGTCGTTTGCAGCCCTGTGTGTTAAAGAGTGGCGCAGGACATTCAGTCATGTCGTTTGCAGCCCTGTGTGTTAAAGAGTGGCGCAGGACATTCAGTCATGTCGTTTGCAGCCCTGTGTGTTAAAGAGTGGCGCATGACATTCAGTCATGTCCTTTTTATGCCCTCTGTGGGTCAAATTCAATCAAGCATCCCTTAAAGCCATCTTTATCTCTCACTGGCTCTATACCTCCCTGTTGGAGCTCACACCCAGGCTCGCTGTGGATACATTTGGCAAAGGGCCTGCAGAGTCTCTTGGCACATATATGTATTTCACTTACAGTACCAGTCAAAAGTTTGGACACACCTACTCATTCAAGGGTTTTGCTTTATTTTTACTATTTTCTACATTGTAGAATAATAGTGAAGACATCAGAACTATGAAATAACACATATGGAATCATGTAGTAACCAGAAAAGTGTTAAACAAATCAAAATATATTTCATATTTAAGATTCTTCAAAGTAGCCACCCTTTGTCTTGATGACAGGTTTGTACACTCTTGGCATTCTCTCAACCAGCATCACCTGGAATGCTTTTCCAACAATCTTGAAGAAGTTCCCACATATACTGTACTGAGCACTTGTTGGCTGCTTTTTCTTCACTCTGCGGTCCAACTCATCCCAAACCATCTCAATTGGGTTGAGGTCTGGTGATTGTGGAGGCCAGGTCGTCTGATGCATCTCTCCATCACTCTCCTTCTTGGTCAAATAGCCCTTACACAGCATGGAGGTGTGTTGGGTCATTGTCCTGTTGAAAAATAAATTATAGTCCCACTAAGCGCAAACCAGATGGGATGGCGTATCACTGAATAATGATGTGGTAGCCATGCTGGTTAATTGTGCCTTAAATTCTAAATAAATCACAGACAGTGTCACCAGCAAAGCACCCCCACACCATCACACGTCCTCCTCCATGCTTCATGGTGGGAACCACACATGTAGAAATCATCCGTTCACCTACTCTGCGTCTCACAAAGACATGGCGGATGGAACCAAAAATCTCCAATTTGGACTCTAGACCAAAGGACAGATTTCCACCGGACTAATGTCCATTGATTGTGTTTCTTGGCCCAAGCAAGTCTCTTCTTCTTATTGGTGTCATTCGGTAGTGGTTTCTTTTCAGCAATTTGACAATCAAGGCCTGATTCACAGTCTTCTCTGAACAGTTGATGTTGAGATGTGTTTGTTACTTGAACTCTGTGATGCATTTTTTTGGGCTGCAATTTCTTTGGCTGGTAACTCTAATGAACTTATCCCCTGCAGCAGAGGTAACTCTGGGTCTTCCATTCCTGTGGCAGTCCTCATGAGAGCTAGTTTCATCATAGCGCTTGATGGTTTTTGCGACTGCATTTGAAGAAACTTTCAAAGTTCTTGACATTTCCCGGATTGACTGACTTTCATGTTTTAAAGTAATGATGGACTGTCGTTTCTCTTTGCTTATTTGAGCTGTTCTTGTCATAATATGGACTTGGTCTTTTACCAAATAGGGCTATCTTCTGTATACCACCCTACCTTATCACAACACAACTGATTGACCTAAACGCATTAAGAAGGAAAGAAATTCCACAAATTGTAACGGCTGTCGTAGAGAGGGGACCAAAGCGCAGCATGGTGAGTGTCCATGATTTTATTTCACTATGAAACACTCTAACAAAATAACAAAACAAAAACAAGCCAACAGTTCTGTCAGGTACAGAAAACTAAACAGAAAACAACTACCCACAAACACAGGTAAAGGCTGCCTAAGTATGATTCCTAATCAGAGACAACGATAGACAGCTGCCTCTGATTAGGAACCATACTCGGCCCAAAACAAAGAAATACAAACATAGAATGCCCAGCCCACACCCTGACCTAACAAAATAGAGAAATAAACCGTCTCTCTCAGGTCAGGGCGTGACACAAATGAACTTTTTAGAAGGCACACCTGTTAATTGAAATGCATTACAGGAGACTACCTCATGAAGCTAGTTGAGAGAATGCCAAGAGTGTGCAAAGCTGTCATCAAGGCAAAGGGTGGCTACTTTGAAGAATAATTGTTTAACACTTTTTTGGTTCCTACATGATTCCATATGTGTTATTTAATAGTTTTGATGTCTTCAGTATTATTCTACAATGTAAAAAAATGGTAAAGCTTTTGACTGGTACAGTATGTTAACATCACACAATGACAAATATGTTACTTCATAGAAGCCTGAAGGTGGTCGTGTTGGTTTGGCTTGGTGTTTCATTGTGTATGCATGATTGGATCACAGCCTCAGTAGATTAAAACCGCAAAGCATGAAATTATAGTCAGAGAGAAGCAGAGGAATTTCTTGCTACAGAGCAGCATGGACAGAGCAGTGAGATAAGAGTGGGTAAAGTGCTGAGTATTGGTACTTGGCAAATCTGCTGACATCACAGTGGCTGCAAATGCTGCTCTTCTGTGTAAGTTGCAAAAACTATTCTCCCGATACCTCTTCTTTCCTGATTGTGTGCTAGTCATTCACCAAGAGCCATCAAACTCAACTCTGGACCTCGAAGCCAGTGCCATTGTGTTTTTTCATTGTTCCCCTCTAATCAGGGACTGATTTATACCTGGGACACCAGGTAGGTGCAATTATTTTTCAGGTAGAATAGAAAACCGGCAGGCTCCAGACCTCGTACGGTAAGAGTTGAATACCCGTGACCTAGAGCAACAACTGCTGATGAGGTGAGTTTAGAGAGGGATAGGATGCCCTCTCCTGGACAAGTAGTCTCAAAGCATAGTGCACAGAGCCAAACATACAACATGGGTGAGGTGATGTGAGATAACACATAACAGCATAACATTGATTACATAACTGCATTGATAATACATAACCGCATTGATCAAATAGCTAGACCATTCACACATTACATTTAGTTTCAATATCCTTGTTTTTCACCACTCGTCCCTATGTGGTAGGTATAGAAAGTTGTGTGCTATACATCATTACATCCTGTGCTAATCTCAAAAGGACTTCCAGCCAGGTAACAATGAGAAGCTACATCCATACTGTAGCAGCAGCAGCAGCAGCAGCAGCAGCAGTGTCTAGACCAGATGGCTGAGTGGTGGTCTGATGGATGAAGTATCGACTGTTCCAGACACCCAGCCTGATGGTCCCGCCCTCCTCTCTCTCTCTCTCTCTCTGAGCACTGGACACAGGGATACAGGACCACAGGTACAGTATAGAGCAACGCAACTTATCTGTCCACAAAAACACTGACTACAAGTATAGCTGTGCAAGGCTGGCTAGTATTCACACGTCAGTTAAAGCAACAAAAAGGTTGTAACAAGGCTCGGTCTATGAAATCCTGTTGACATCAGCCACACACTGCACACTGATATGTGAATGATCAATTAATATATTAATAGTGTTTCATCGTTGTCTCTGTTCACGCCATGTTCACATCAACTGGGTTTAAGGCAGATCAATACATATATTCGTCATCGCTCCATGGGATTGGAGCGATGGTGTAAGCCTAAATGCAGTGGTCCATTCATATTTGATGGAGTGTTACGCAGGCTCTACTAAAATGTGATATGGTCTATGGTTTACAATAAAGAGCTTTGAATAGATACAAACCTGATATTTCACGTTGAGTGTCACGGTCCAATCAAAAGTATCATGTGGTCATTCAGTACTACAAAATGCAACAGCATACTGAAAGCACGATTACCAGAGAAATCTAACCGCTTTCATTTAAACTCTATTAAAGTTAAAGATTTGTTGTTCATTAGATAATATCTATTTTTTATATCAAAGTTGATTATAACTCTTTATTAAAGAGGTACAATTGTAAGTATTTGTAGATGTTTTATATGGCTTATTATATTTTTATTTAAAGACTTAAAATTGTACCTCTTTGATAAAGAGTTTGTTAATACCTTTGTTAATATTACAGTAAATATAGGCATAATTAGTTACCTACTTGTTACCTACATGTTTATTAAAAAGTTAACTGTTTAAAATGTTCTAGAATCTCAAGGGTCCTAAATAAGAAGGGACAGGTTGGAAAGTCCTGAGGTATTGGAATCTTTTCAGCAGATCTTCATATCTAATCCTACTGTGTTCCATTTCTCCAGCACGCAGCACCTCAGGCAGCTTTTCCCTTCTATCAGGCACTGGAGGCTGCTGCTCTTTGTTCTATATGCCATGGCTTGATGTATAGGGTCTTTTAGCCCCCGGTTTGGCTCAAATCCGAGGGCCCATTTGTACAGATGGGCTTTTACGTGGGCCATTTTAGCAAAGCACCCACCCCAAAGTGCCTCATAGCTTCATAATTGTGTGATTATGGTCATTTCCTGTGGTCGAGGTGATAGAATATAATTTAGTCCAACAGAGGCTTTTATCATTTTTTATCTTCTCGCTTGACCTTAATCAACCACGGGATGTTTGAACAAAGCCCAAAGACAATATTTCAGATAAAAGGTGTGCGTGGTCAGATCACACAATTGGTGATGGGGGAGCCTATTGTATTAAAGGACGTATGGCCTAATTGGAAACAAGTGATGAAACATGTAATGACGTTATATAGCTAAGTAATACTA
This sequence comes from Salmo trutta, assembly GCF_901001165.1. NCBI lineage: Eukaryota > Metazoa > Chordata > Actinopteri > Salmoniformes > Salmonidae > Salmo > Salmo trutta. The sequence goes on from NC_042957.1 coordinate 57,761,273, forward strand.
ACACGTAGTGGCTCTTGTAGGTTAAGGTAATGTGATCTGTACGAGGCTATGGTGCCACCAAGTGGGGGAACCTTGATATTACAATCTGTAAAGCGGATGCACAAACCATTACATCACATTTACCGTCACAAAACAAGGCTCTGATGCTTTCTGATCCCCATTTTACAAACCAATTAAATCTAAAGATACTGCTAAATGAATACAATATAAATCCAATTTGATGATGTCATCCAAACTTCACCTAATAAGCGTTTCCCCTTCCTGTTCTTCTAAACCCCTTATTCATGATATACACAAGTAACTGCCAAAATAAAGGAAACACCAACATAAAGTGTCTTAATAGGGTGTTGGGCCACCACAAGCCACCAGAACAGCTTCAATGCACCTTGACATAGATTCTGAAACTCTATTGGAGGGATGTGACACATTATTTGGTGTTTTGTTGATGGTGGTGGAAAACACTGTCTCAGGCACCACTCCAGAATCTCCTAAAAGTGTTCAACTGGGTTGAGATCTGGTGACTGAGGCACAGATACACACACACACACACACACACACACACACACACACACACACACACACACACACCCACACACCCACACACACACACACACACACACACACACACACACACACACACACACACACACACACACACACACACACACACACACACACATACACACACGCACACACACACACTATTTCTAGCCATGGTAGCCAAAATAATGGGCAACTGGGCATTTTTATACATGACCATAAGCATAATAGGATGTTTTAATTGCTTAATTAACTGAGGAACCACACCTGTTGGGAAGCAGCTGCTTTCAATATTCGCTGCACCCTTCATTAACTCAAGTGCTTTCTTTATGTTGGCAGTTACTTGTAGATCCCCTTACCATAATAAATGGAAGCATATATGCGGCGTTCACATGCTAGTCAAAACTAGGAAAACTCAGAAATGTTCGACTTGCTAACTGGCTGAATGTAGCACGTGTATAACTATACTGAACAAAAATATGAAGGCAACATGCAATAATTTCAGCGATTTTACTGAGTAACAGATCATATAAAGAAATCAGTCAATTGAAATAAATGAATTAGGCCATAATCTATGGATTTCACATGACTGGGCAGGGACGCTGCCATGGGCATAGGCCCACCCACTCGGGAGCCAGGTCCACCCCCGGGGTAAAACAAATGGGCTTAGGAGTTGTGCCCCACCCCCCTTCCACCTGGCACATCTCCCCCAGCTCTCAGTGTCATTGTCATTGTGATGTCACATCAAGGGATGTTCTTTCCTTTGAGTCTACACACACTGCTACAGTAACTCATCTTCCTCTACACTGTATCACTCAGGCCAAAAATACACTACCTTTTGGTTGAAGTAGACAAGTTTATTAATGATAATAATGATGATGATGAGGATGATGATAATATTAATAATTAGTCATAATTATAATAACGTTAATGTCATAATAAATAGAACTCTTAATCTGAAGCACATAAGAGAAGCATACAGAAAGAGAAAAAAAGAAACAAAGTTTAGAATACAGAGCCAGAGGAGAGGGGACTTTTAGAGACTTTTACCTTTCAATATATCCATTGAATTTTTTAACATTTTTTAACTTTATTTAACTGGAACATTTACAAAAAGGAGAAAGAGATATATTTAAAAAATTCTTATAAATAAATGTGTCATTATAGAACAAAATACAAGATTTTGGGAGTCAGAGGGGAGGGGGTATCGCGAGGGGGGATATTATGTACAGAAGGGTCAGGAATACAAAAGGGGCGGTAGACTCACACAGTAGAACGGGAGGGGGTGGTACAGTAGTAACTCTCTCTCAGAGGGATATCCTGCTCATGTCACAGCTCAAGCCATTGTGCTCAGGGCTCAGGAAGATAAGGACTGGTACTTGCAGTCTACACAGAGATCAGGAGGGTGGCCTACTGCCTGCCTGCCTGACACCACACCTGCTGTTTCTTCACACTCACATTTCACCTGAAACTGACTGGGAGTTAGTTAGCCACATACACTATGTAACTCTCACAATCAAATCTACATCTGTACACTAAACCTGCTCATTGCCTTCCTCAACAGGACCTGTTACTTAATGTGATGATGAATATACATGTTATTTCCATAGGGGTGTCTGTAATATAGCTGAGAGAAAGTAGCTGGGGCCCTGCAGGGCCAGAGTAGCTGGGGCCCTGCAGGGCCAGAGTAGTTGTGTATGACTATCTGGAGCACTAGCTATCTGTTGGCAATCAGCAAGTTGTTAAGCAGTTCTGTAGCATATTTCTAGGCCAAAACGTGTGTCTGTGATTCTCTGTATTTGAGTGTGTGTTCATGTGTGTTTGTTTAAAGATGCATTATGAAGGTTTCATTTAATTTAAGCCAGTAGTTTTTCGGTCCCCGAAAACTGTGCACAGTTGTGTACAACGTCATCCATTTTGTCTTGCAAAATGAATGTGCATGATATGTTACGAATTCCAATTCATACAGCATGTTACGAATTTGTAAGTGCTTAAGATCCTGTCCAATCTCTTTAAGTGCAGGGGGAGGGGAAGATCAGTTCACACAATCACCATCACGCTTTCAGTCATATAACACATGATCACATGTTACAGTATATCAGGGGTTTAGCTTGTAGGAGGGTGCCCCTTATCTACCCCCTCTACTCCCTGACACCACCACAGCCCATATAATAGATATGTATATATATATATATATATATATATACAGAAAAAGAATACATACTTGTTGGACACCCTAGACATTAAAATACATTCAAGAACTGAACCAACATTCTTGTTTAAACACATGTTTACAGTGACTCCTGATATAAAGTAAGGTTGCTTCAACAAATTAAAACGTTTTTTTCTTCTTTAAAAGTTTTCAGTGCTGCAAATCACACAAATAAATATTCTCAGAATACATTGACAAAACAACATTGTAATTGACATGTTTCAGCCCTCATTCCTTTATTACCATTGGATGGGCACTAGTTCTATAATGTTTATCAAGCGACATAGTCCATATGCCTTAGGCTTGTGTTTTGGTTATGCACCTGCTGATGTATTACAATTAGATTATTCGATTATAATTCAATTGTTACATGGACATTGATGAGTATTTCTCTTCTCTGGAAACGTGCATCGTTAGTTAAATGCACCCTGGCTTGTTGGTCTGTCTGTTTGAGATACTTTGTCCACTGGTGCAGATAGAGACACAAAGGCTTGGGCTTTGACCCTGGCAGGTGAGGAAAGTCAGGGACTAACGCATCAAACTCTCTCTCTCTCTTTCTCTCGTGGTGAATCAGAGACCTCTGCTGGGGCTTGGAGAGGAAAGGGAACTGGGGGAGGAACATATCTCATTTCTCGACTAGCCTACCCACAGACAAGTAGACCAGTGACAGTACTGCCCATGGAGAGTGGACCAGTGGTGCTGCCAGGAGGAAGTGGAGTCATGACGACAGTATCCACAGGGAAGTAGAGAACAGCAGTGACTACCCATAGGAAGCTGGCCAGTGACACTGCAACAGGAAGTGGAACAGTGGAACAGTGGCACCAGCGCAAGGAAGGAAGCGGACCAGTGAGACCACGAAAAGACCGCACACAGGAAGTGTAACCATAGAGACATCCAGCTGGAAGTTAACCATTGACTCCGACCCACAGAAAGTGGACCTGTAATACAATGCTTCTGCCCGGATGCTGAACCCTCCAAACCTGCCACTGTAACATTACTGTGTGTATATATATATATATATACATATATATATATCACCTCCTCTTGTCTGTCAGTGACAGGAGTGGTGTGCCAGAGAGAGAAGAGCAGGACTCTCCCTCTCCACCACAGAATCAGCATCGAGGGCCAACTGTTCGTCTTCCTTACCAAAAACATAAAAACATATTTGTACATATATACTGTTTTATACACACTTTTTACTTGTAAATCACAAGCTGTAAATCACAAAAGTATAGAAAAATAAAATGTGTTATAATAACAGGATGCTTTCTCTCTTTTTTTCTCTCGTTGTCTTTCTCTTCTACTCGGCAAAGGTGGTCCCTGGTGGAAACTGTCTCACTCCGTCTGTAGCGCTTGTGGCTGGTTTTGACACCGCCGCGGCACCACTCCACACGCACGCCTCCCGTCTTTCCTCACCCGCCTCAGTAGAGGGACTCCTTCTCTTGTTGTTTTCTTAAAGCTAGTTCTCCTCTTCTCGTTGTTTTCATCTGTGATGTCCATCAATACTGAGCACAGCGTTGCCTTTGTTATTTACTGGAGGTGAATAGGAAGAAGAGCAGGGAGACATGGGTAAGTATGCAGAACGTCGCATCTCTGATTGACACATATAGACAGACAACCTACTTGTGCATTTCACTACTTTTAATCATAAAGTTTGTCGTGTTAAGTTTGCTGTGTTTCCTATTCCAAAAAACCTATTCAATATGATGATTCCATACCAGAAACCAGAAAGTCATTTTTTAATATATAAACATTGAGAAAATGTATAGAATAAAAAAGTACACTACTCTCACAAAAGTTCCCCTCCATCTTTGTTAAAGCACTGCACCCCAGGGAGGGGGAAAGGTACACAATGTCAGGTTAAGACGGGCTGACGGATTGATGTCAAACCACCCGATTGAGAAGCATGCTTAAAAAATCTTTTGAGGGAAAAAAAGAGAGCATTCTTTTTTCATGCCAGTCTTAAAGTCATACAGCACAAAAGTGCGCTTTAAAGAGTGTAGGCCAAAGCAAATGCTACTTTTCTCCACAGAACAGAGGGCCATTATCACTCTACTGGAGTTCAGCAGTTTACAGTGAAAAGAGTTACACTGAGGCCTATCGCAGTAGTGGAGAGTGGGAGAGAGGGGGAGAGGGAGGAGAGAGAGGAAGAGAGGGAGGAGAGAGAGGGAGAGAGGGAGGAGAGAGAGAGGAGAGAGAGGGAGGAGAGAGAGAAAGGGAGAGAGTGAGAAGAGAGGGAGGAGAGAGAGATAGAAAGACGGAGAAGAGAGGGAGAGAGGGAGGAGAGAGAGGGAGAGAGGGAGGAGAGAGAGGGAAGAGAGAGAGGAGTCCTGGGACTCTTGTCATGACAGTCTCTCCCTAATTCAGCAGCGCGCCGAGCTGTAGAGGAAAACGAGGCGAGGCTTTCATTTTGACATGGCTTTGTAGTGCTTTTTCACACCTCCTCTGGAGAAGTAACAATTGAACGCGTGGCATGCTAATCTCAGCCCAGAATGACTCTTTGTCTCTTCCTCCATCTCCCTGTCTCTCCCTCCATCTCCCTCTGTCTCTCCCTCCGTCTCTCCCTGTCTCTCCCTCTGTCTCTCCCTCCATCTCCCTCTGTCTCTCCCTCCATACTCCCTCTGTCTCTCCCTCCATACTCCCTCTGTCTCTCCATCCATCTCCCTCCATCTACCTCTGTCTCTCCCTCCATCTCCCTCTGTCTCTCCCTCCATACTCCCTCTGTCTCTCCCTCCATACTCCCTCTGTCTCTCCCTCTATCTCCCTCCATCTCCCTCTGTCTCTCCCTCCATCTCCCTCTGTTTCTCCCTCCATCTCCCTCCATCTCCCTCTGTCTCTCCCTCCATCTCCCTCCATCTCCCTCTGTCTCTCCCTCCATCTCCCTCTGTCTCTCCCTCCATCTCCCTCTGTCTCTCCCTCTATCTCCCTCCATCTCCCTCTGTCTCTCCCTCCATCTCCCTCTGTCTCTCCCTCCATCTCCCTCTGTTTCTCCCTCCATCTCCCTCCATCTCCCTCTGTCTCTCCCTCCATCTCCCTCTGTCTCTCCCTCCATCTCCCTCTGTTTCTCCCTCCATCTTCCTCCATCTCCCTCTGTCTCTCCCTCCATCTCCCTCCATCTCCCTCTGTCTCTCCCTCCATCTCCCTCTGTCTCTCCCTCCATCTCCCTCCGTCTCTCCCTCCATCTCCCTCTGTCTCTCCCTCCATACTCCCTCTGTCTCTCCCTCCATCTCCCTCTGTCTCTCCCTCTATCTCCCTCCATCTCCCTCTGTCTCTCCCTCCATCTCCCTCTGTCTCTCCCTCCATCTACCTCTGTCTCTCCCTCCATCTCCCTCCATCTCCCTCTGTCTCTCCCTCCATCTCCCTCTGTCTCTCCCTCCATCTCCCTCTGTCTCTCCCTCCATCTCCCTCCGTCTCTCCCTCCATCTCCCTCTGTCTCTCCCTCCATCTACCTCTGTCTCTCCCTCCATCTCCCTCTGTCTCTCCCTCCATCTCCCTCTGTCTCTCCCTCTATCTCCCTCCATCTCCCTCTGTCTCTCCCTCCATACTCCCTCTGTCTCTCCCTCCATCTCCCTCTGTCTCTCCCTCCATCTCTCTCCATCTCCCTCTGTCTCTCCATCCATGGAGCAGCCTGCCTCATCTTCAGTCCTACGGAGGTCTCACTGGGGACTCTCTATACTAAAATATCCCCCATCACTGTATCACTATATAGCAGAGCAGAGTGGGAACACAATAGCACCTGCACTACATATAGTGCTCCTCACTGACAGGCAGACCAGCATTGGAGGAGCTGCAGTGACAAATATATTAATCACTCATGGACAAGTCAACTCAGGGGAGGGTTGGGCCGGTGCTGTAGCAAGTGGCCACTGTCACTGAGGAAGTTCAATGCATTGCACTGTACCTAAATTGAACATCTACTTATCTATACAATGCTGGTTTAAATCTGTAGAAATATTGGGTTTCATTAAGCGTGAACAGGAATTGTAGAAGATTTCATTTTACTGTGCCTGATCAGGATTACAATCAACAAGCTGGCAACAGATTAAACATAGAGCTCTAATGACAAACAAAATGCTCTCAGGACCGCTTTATTCTGACACTCAAAACAATCAGAGGTTGCTTAGATATGTCACATATACTAACAACTAAGTCAATGATGAAAGAAGACAAAGGAAATGTAATATACTGTACCAATAAATCAAAAGCCAATTACTTACACCTTTCAGACAATATATACTTTTTTAGAAATGACATACTGTACAATTCATAGAACAAGTTCAGCTGAATTGAAAATACACAGATAAAACCACTATATATATGAATACATAGAAACCAGATAATCAGAGAATTGGTAATATATGTATATATACATGTATATATTTTACAGTAAGTGTAACTTTTTTGCTTATTTCCCTTTTTTTCTACAAATCTTTTGGATGGACAAAGAAATTAAACGGTCAGCTTATCAAGGCTTACTGACTATAATAGTAAATACATCATCATGAATTAACAAACTGTGCATTCAATTTACACAAATAAACATGTTTAAATGTGAGCAAACTGTATATGACTGGACATGTGGTTTAACACCTTCACTGAGTGTTTTTAATAATATAGCTAGCTATGAAAAACACATGTATATGGGATAGAGGATATTATAAAACTGGAAAACCTTTCAGCCTCTACACTATAGATACACATTTTTTAATATTTAGCAAAATATAATAAGACACAATATATATTAGCTATTTACATGTTATATGAAGCCTTGATAATTTGCCATTTGAACAGTGTAACAATGAAGACATTGATTATAAAGGGAGGAAGAGTTGTACGGACACATTACAACTTTAACTGACAACACTCAAACCCATCCAAGTAAAAACATGACATCACTGCAATGTCCTCATGAATGAAACTGACCACGAGTAACCCTGAAATTAGAGGATGTAAATGAAAAGACGTGTTCTAGGCCGACTTTCTTTTTTAACTGTGAAATGTAGCTGCTGGTAGACTGAGATCTGCACATTGCTATAGTGAAGATGTAGTGTAGGAATGGCCTGTAAGTGAAGCTAGCGATACAGTGATTGATAGTGGCTAATTAGCCTGCTCTAATTTGTGGTGGTGAGGCATGGCGGCTAACACCCCTCCTGGGCATTGATGTTCCTCTCATAGGAGCTAGCATCTTATCAGGCTGGTTCACGTGCAGACAGGAAATGAGTGGCTGCTTAAAGTGGAAGATTCTGTTTTACTGTATCAAGGTTAGGTTATCAATGAGTTAGGAGTTATAAAATGATTTATTGAGGCAAAGAGTTGTCATGGAGAGAGATTTCAGGATGTCTAGACTAGAGGAAAGAAGTTGGCAAACCTCAAAAACACACAGCCAGTGAAAAACATGAATTACTATTCGTCACACTATGGCCTCCAGTGTATTTGCTAAACGATAGCTTCAGAAGAGCAGCATTCATTAAGATGTCTGCTCTCAGTCTCTGACACTGTGGCTTTTCTACTCAACTCATTTATGACTTATCTGCACCCAAACTGAACAGGGGGATTCAAATAGCCGATTTCCTTTCAAGCGGATCAACTGGTACTATAGTAATTACTAAGTTTCTCTCTCCAATTAAGTTCAGTGTAGAAGTAGCCGTCTGCAAAATAGGATTCTGAAACAACAGCTGTAATGACGGGCATCATTAGGAATTGGTAGGCAGTGAGAGGGAGAATTCAAAGCTACGAGGTTCTCTTTGACCAAGGCAGAGGGGAGTATTTTACTTGCCGTTCAGTGTATGCGTGTGGAGCTGTCTCTTTTATAATATATATATTTTGTGTGGAGCTGTCTCAAGCCTATGTGTTCAAACAGCAGACTTCTACTGTTGTAAATTCAGCTTAAAAAGTAGACGCTAATTGAGTTGAAGAAACAGTGGAACTTGGCTTCAGTGAGCCGTTGTTCTTGGGGGATTCTCTGTGTTAGTTCCACTGGCGCTCAGAGCAGCCCTCCGTTTTATACTGGCGCAATGAAAGTGGATGAGGAGGAAAGTCATTTAAAATGGGGTGTGTCAACCCTACTATTCACACACACACACACACACACACACACACACACACACACACACACACACACACACACACACACACACACACACACACACACACACACACACACACACACACACACACAGAGTAATTTAATCAGAAACAGCTACAAATACATTCATAACTATGTCTGAAGCTTTTTTGAATCCTATAAAAGCCCCCATGGTAGAACCCTAAATACTGGGATATAAAAGGAAGAACAATGTTTTATGCTTTTCTTTGATCAAGTGATGATATATTATTTTGGTATACAACATTAATCTATATCATGTTCAACATGTTGACTAAACATAACTGCTTGTATAAGATGTCTTTATAAACATGTCACATCTTCAAAATGATCAAAATACACAAATAAAGTCTAACAAACAGAAAACACTTCAGAGGATACATTCGTAAATTATATCATTATACGAATAGTTGAGTAATTATAGATTTCCATAGTTATATTCGGATCTTTATATCCTGTCTCTTGGCCTGATCTACTTACAAAATAGTTGATTTGAAATGTTCCCATTTTCTCAAGAGTTCATATGGGTTAACTACTGAGTTGAAGACGGGTATTCGAGTACATTAATATGGTATGACAACACGCACGTGTTATAATACATAAATGGAAGAAGTTTGGAACCACCAAGACTCTTCCTAGAGCTGTATGGAACAAGGTATTTTCTCCTGAAAGTGGAATATGATGCAATCATGTTCACAGTCCATTTCTCTCCTCATAATCGAAGTCTATAATCTCTCTGTACCTGCTCTAGTAATTCAGCTCTTCCAGAGAGATTTGGGCAAAATAAACCAATAAGACAATGGCCTATCATTGTAAAGTGGGGGAACCCACTGGTAGTGTTTGGTGGGTATGCTTGACTTGGACTGAAATAGGTGCCGGTACTCATTTTGGGTGCTGGTACTGTTTATATTTAGGTGCAGGAGCTCAAGCAGTAGAAAATCTGAGGTCCCGGTGCTCAGCTCTGGTAAGCTCCTGCCCAAGTCAAGCACTGATTATGTCAAGAAAATAAACAGACAAGCATTCTACTGATACAATTAGTTGTCAGATCAAATCACTTGTAGTGGTTTATCCTGAGGTACAGAATGTTTTGTGCAATACTGAAAAGTGAATAGTTATCAGGAATTGCACTACAGTACTTCATAGATGAGTCGACAGTGTAGCCTACTAAAAATAATAATTAGCCACCTATAAACGTCACATATAGTGCCTGCGGGAAGTATTCAGACAACTTGACTTTTTGAAAATGTTATGTTACAGACTTATTCTATAAATTATTAAATAAAAAAAAATTCTTCAGCAATCTACACCCAATACCCCATAATGACAAAGTGAAGAGGTTTTTAGAAATGTTTGCAAATTTATTAAAAATAAAAAACTGAAATAAATAAGTATTCAGACCCTTTGCTATGAGACTCGAAATTGAGCTCAGGTGCATCCTGTTTCCATTGAACATCCATGAGATGTTTATACAACTTGATTGGAGTCCACCTATGGTAAATTCAATTGATTGGACATGATTTGGAAAGGCACACCTGTCATTATAAGGTCCCACAGCATGTCAGAGCAAAAACCAAGCCATGAGGTCGAAGGAATTGTCTGTAGAGCCAGGATTGTGTCGAGGCACAGATCTGGGGAAGGGTACCAAAACATTTCTGCAGCATTGAAGGTACCCAAGAACACAGTGGTCTCCACCATTCTTAAATGGAAGAAGTTTGGAACCACCAAGACCCTTCCTAGAGCTGGCCGCCCAGCCAAAATGAGCAATTGGGGGAGAAGGGCCTTGGTCAGGGAGGTGACCAAGAACCCGATGGTCACTCTGACAGAGCTCTAGAGTTCCTCTGTGGAGATGGGAGAATCTCCCAGAACGACAACCATCTCTGCAGCACTCCACCAATCAGGCCTTTATGGTAGTGACCAGAAGGAAGCCTGGCACCATCCGTACGGTGAAGCATGGTGGTGGCAGCATCAGGCTGTGGGGATGTTTTTAAGCGGCAGGGACTGGGAGACTAGTCAGGATCGAGGCAAATATAAACGGAGCAAAGTACAGAGAGATCCTTGATGAAAACCTGCTCCAGAGCGCTCAGGACCTCAGACTGGGGTGAAGGTTCACCTTCCAACAGGACAACAACCCTAAGCACACAGCCAAGACAACCCAGAAGTGGCTTCGGGACAAGTCTCTGAATCTCCTTAAGTGGCCCAGCCAGAGACCGGACTTGAACCCGATCAAACATCTCTGGAGAGATCTGAAAATAGCTGTGCAGCAACGCTCCATATCTAACCTGACAGAGCTTGAGAGGATCTGCAGAGAGGAATGGGAGAAACTCCCTAAATACAGGTGTGCCAAGCTTACAGCGTCATAACCAAGAAGACTCGAGGCTGTAATTGCTACCAAAGGTGCTTCAACAAAGTACTTTGTAAAGGGTCTGAATACTTATGTAAATGTGATATTTCTGTTTTATTTTATATACATTTTTAAAAAAAACTAAAAAATTGTTTTTGCTTTGTCATTATGGGGTACTGTGCGTAGACTGATGGGGGAGACAATGTCATCAATTTTAGAATAAGGCTGTAACGTAACAAAATGTGGAAAAAGTGAAGGGGTCTGAATATTTTCTGAATGCACTGTACACCTCAGTTAATAATATGTGAACATGCAAATTAGTGTAGAAAAATCTGCCTGAAATAAACAAAGACATTGAATCCTTAACAATCCTAAGTAATTTCGCATAGAGTGCCATTACATTAGCGAGAGCTAGCCCAGTCTCAACCCCAGGTGAACTCTGACCCCTCACTGTGGTGCAATGTCCCTCACTCTGCATGCTGTCACACCACATCACTGTTAGGACTCCAATTCAAGTGCATTAGGACACTCCAACATTACAGAGCAATCATACAGTTGACAGTGGCGTCTTGTGAAATAAGAATTAGCAGGGCATGTGCATCGTCTTTGTTATTATTATAATTATGTATTTCTAATGCTAATTGGAATACAATATTTTGTTTCCTGCTTTAATTTAATTGAATTCCAATTCAAGAATAGGCTAAATAACAGTGTATCTAATGCCCCACTAGATTGTCATCCATCTGACGGTCACCGCAGAAACACACCCCTCTGATCATGCATCATGCGTACTACAGTAGGCTCACATTGGTTATGGTGACACAGCACCCATCTACAGCAGTCACATGTGCAGAACATAACTTCTCCGAAATCAATCCAAAGCACAAAATGAATACAAAACAAATCATAGGAGCAGACCAATGATGACATCAAAAAGGTTGTAGAAATCGTCTGTAGCGGGAGGGCGGGTGTCAGGGGGAGGGGTCAGCATTGGGACCTGGAAGCTTTTAGTTTGATTTAGCGCTCCACGAAGGATGAGGTGTTTGCTTGTTTGTTAATTTGTTTGATTTTTGTTTGTTGGGGGGTAATGTCTCTGTCTTTCTCTCTTTTTCTTTCTGTTAGTAGGGAGTGAAGCGACTGTACCCTCCTCTGTATAGGCTAGCCTGCAACATCAAAGATGAAAAAGGACCAATCAGTATTAAGGTGGTGACAGCTTGGTTGTTGAGTTCTGTTTTTTCCACAAATTTCCTTCCTTTATTGGTTTTGTTAAAACGTCTGTGTTTGAAGGACATGGGAGTAAATAGCATTTAATTGAGCTGGTTTAATGAAAGTAATAATAGTTCTTGTTCATTAGAGTATGCATAAGTTGGGTATGTGTGTGTTCTGAGGAGGGGCGGTCCAGGTGTTGGAGCTGGAGCTGGAGGATAAAGAACCTGGTAGTGATAAAGTATGAAATTAGTCTGAAATAATTTCACTATTTGTACCAGAGAGAAAACCCTTTCCTAGATATCAATATTCTTCTTTTGGCTTGCTGCATGGAGAAGTGGGCCCCGCCCTCAAATGCAGTTTCCATGCATTAATTACATTAAGCAACAAATTGGAAAATACTGTGCTTGTTTCATGCTTTTGACTGTAGGAAAACATTCCTCACGGAATGGCTTTCCAGGCTACAACAATGTCATAGATCCAACCAAAGCGAATTAAGTTCAAAGGAGTTTAATTGTAATTCTCTTTCAAGTCCAACCGTGGTGCCCACACCTTTCTGGATGTGTATTGCACCACAGGACATTGCTCCCTAGGTTTACTGCCATGCTCTGGTTAACCAGGGCAAACACACACACACACACACACACACACACACACACACACACACACACACACACACACACACACACACACACACACACACACACACACACACACACACACACACACACACACACACACACACACACACACAATATCCCATGTACTCTGAGCAAGCCCCAAACCTTCAAAGGGTAATTTAAAGGAACCCTCTTGCTTGTATAAAATTTTCATCAGTATAAAAAAGCATTTGCAATTTTTTTGCACGCTGGAAATCAGCAAAGAGAATTTTAAGGAACCTCGGAGGAACTAATTATTGAAAGGTTTCTAAATGCAAAAATGTCTGCTCTCTCCTTTGGAACCATTAATCAAAGAGGTCTAAATAATTAGTCATCTATTTCATGGTGTGTCTCTGCACTGTAAGATCTGAACTCCTATTGTGTCAAGATGGTTTATTCACTACCAGGGTCTCACACCTCATCAACTTCCACCCCACCACAGTGATCCCCTCAACTTCCACCCCACCACAGTGATCCCCTCAACTTCCACCCCACCACAGTGATCCCCTCAACTTGCCCCACACACACAACCCAAGCTCAGACATGAAGGGCCAAATTCAGCCTGGCTAAGAAAGGGTGACTAAGAGCGGCAGAGAAGGGAAGGAAATTTGGAGGAAAAGAAGCACAGTTTTTAATTAAGTAAATGAAGAGGAAAAAAATAAATGTCTTAATTAATGAAAGCTTTTAGCTAGCAGCTGCACCGGGGAACTGTACGCTGTTTTTTATGTTGTTGAAAAATCGCATGCATGCCGGAATGGTACATTTAAGTCATTTGTCTGGCAGAGAGCTCGTCCCATCAACCTTGTGGACTGGAGGGGTGAGTGAGAGAACTCCCTCCCTCCCTCTCTTTCTCTTCCATGTCCCACGGCACACTGCTGCATGCGTTTGATGGTCGTTCATCTTTCAAATTAGTCTATGAGCCCAGTCCCATGCCCTCATTGTAAAACAAAACATTGAGAAACTATCTCCCCATTATAGGATGGTCTTTTACTGATAGTATTTTCATCTTTGATGTTAGCTGCAAAAGCTAGCTAAAAACAGACATTAACCATTCAACTTCACCCCTTAAAGTTTAGAGTTCGGCTGAAAGGAAGAATGGAACAACTCATTTGGATTGAATAGTGTCAGGAATAGAATGATTATACTAGTGTTGAAGATGCCCATGTGTTTGGATTGAATTAGTTGTAGTGATCAATCCCATTTTAGCAGTAAAAATCCTGAATCAAATTAATATTGAGGTGAGCTTGTGTGACATAACATGAAACAAATCCATTTCACTGAATTCACAATGACCACATGCTAGGGAATTCTCCTGCACTCCACTAGGTTGTGCCAAACAGCATGACAAAGAGGAAATAAAGCCCACTGACTTGGCTTAGTTCAATGGTCTTTATCTCCGAGTGCTCCTGGAGCGACAGAGTACTGCGGCTGGCGGCCTCTGCTCTGTGTTCGTGTGGTTAGCCAACAACCGGGTGCAGAGGAAAGCGAGAGTGGACTTACCATGGTCCCCACACTGTATGTAGCGGCAGGGCCGATTGTGTGGTGGTAGGGGTCTGCTGTTGCATAGACTCTGCCATAGCTGCAATGGAAAAGGCCAGGAGATTAGGGTCATTGACGTAGAGTATATTTTCAATGCTTGTTTGATACTTGGCCCTAAAGTCAACACTTTCAAGTCTGTAAAACAATTATTTCCCTCTTTCTACCCCCTGGTTTAGAAAATGATACAAGGCTGAGTAGAAAAGGAGTTCAAAGGTGGTTGGATCATTCTCTGTGAATACACATTGTCCTTTTCACTGTCACCTCGATTAGTTGGCAGAGAGAGAGAAAGAGAGAAAGAAAGAGAAAACAGAGAAAGATAGAGGTACTGGAGGGCTTGGGCCCAGTCTGTGTACGCTCTCTCACCCTGCTGTTGTTTACCCAAGCTGAACAGTGGGCTCACACCACTGTCTTTTCATTGTTGCTGGTTTGGAACTAATCCTTCCAATTTCCTTCTGAGACAGGACAAGATGTGTGCCTTATTTATTTATTTATTTACACGACTTCACATATTCCTTTATTTACTTTTTTTCCCTTCAATGCTCGCTTGCAAATGAGGGTCTGTACGGAGCAGATAAGGCACTCCCAGCCAAGCACTGAGGGCACCAAATCAACCAGGAATAAAAACCAAGAGGAGAGAAGGAGAAATGTCATTTTCCTTAAGGAGACAAGACATCCAGCCTACAAGGCTGGAGCGGGGCGAGGAGGACATTGAGTTATATAAGATCTAAATATGGTGTGTCCCATTGGAGTCCAACACCCAAGGTCAGTGAGCAGGACGTGGAGGGGGAAGGAGCTGGATGAGAAGGCTCCAGGGGGAGAGGATGGGCTGTACCATGACATGGTCAGGGGTGGTCTCTGTAATACTCTTATCTACTGTGAGCACCAAACCCCAGAGGCCCACTAAGGCTAATCTATCTACAAAATGGGCTCTCACCAGTGTGGCATTGCTAACCACCTCGAGGTCAAACGGCCCCTCAGAACGTACGTCACGCGGCTTCACTACGCTGATTGGCCCCTGGCAGGGCCTCTGTAATACAAAGCAGGCCTGTGGGCACAAGCTTTTTGAAAAATGAATGTTTCATATTTAATGGGGATTTTACAAGCCTCTTATGATCCCTGTGACCTCCTTTCATGATTGGCTGATTGCTCCGCTGGTAAGTCTGATAAGGTATTGCTGAGACAAACCCCTATTGATCCAATGGGCATGACCGCTTATTCAAAAAGAAACAAACAGACAAGGGAAGCAAAACAAAGCAAAACAAACAACTCGGGCGAATTACATTAAATCTCAGGAGGAAAATATAGGCAAGAGAAACAGGAATTAAATCACTCCCAGAGGAAAAAGCCGCTGTCCAATTTCTTCTCCCTCCGAGCACGGCTGCTCATAATTCGCAGTGCGGCGAGGCCAGATAAATCTTGCATTATCGATATGATCTTCAGGCTCTCAGGCAGGGTGTATGTTATCACAAGTGACATGCTCAATCCCTCCCAGATTAGATTCCCAAACCAGCCCACATCCAGCCTGACAGCGGCTTTGAAGGCCCGAATGAATCAGCCACGCCTCCTCAAACGGAGCACACCTGAATCCGAATGACATCAGTCAGAAGTGATAGAGTCCCTGCCCATCCATCCCTCCCTCTCTCCCTTCCTCCCGCAGACCGCAGGCCATTCATAAATACAGTTGATATACCCTCTCGCCCGTCAAAGGCAGAGAGGCATGGGATAGATCATCTTGTCCAACAAGGTTACTTTTTTGTGTGCTTTAGCCTGAGGCCATAGTGGATCTCCTAATGGACAGTTCAATCTGAGGGAGGGTCACAACTCCAGAGAGAGTTTATCTTCACCCTCCTATGTGGGAGATACTTTGAAGAGTGGGGAAAGGTTGAAATCACTTGTCAGACCTTGTCACAACTTCTAATTTAATCCATCACAATATCAATGGTCTTTTATTTTTTCAAGTAATATTAGTTATTTTATTTTATGCAGCACGTGGAATGCACTCACCTGTCACTGTAGGCAGCAGCGGTGGTGGGCTGGGCGTATCTGTACGCAGCGTAGCCCCCCTGTTGGACTCAGACAGTTAGACAACCACCCACAACAGCATGTATATTACCAGTATTCTCAAACAAATAATAGCAAGCATTTACTAAAAGATCCAACATCGGGTTTGCAACATTGTCCATTGTTGGGAACATATCAAAACTGCATATTCTATTCATTTTCCAAGTATTCATATGAAATCATTCAAAAAGTCTAATCGAAGAGTACGCACTGAGGCAACGCAAGGTGCAAGACGCCCAGAACACAGCCAGAGGGAGCTGTTTAATACTTGGTAGCTGAGGCAGCGGAGAATGAATGATCCCCTGTGAGACTGGGGAGGAGAGCCATGTGTTCCCTCTGTGGCACCTTGCGTGACAGTAGGTGCACAACATGGTCCACATGAGAAAGAACAGAACAGTGGTGTGATAACGCTCCCCAAATTCATCCCACATTCAGAATGGGGAAGCAGCAATGGCCTGCTGCATTATTGAAGAGACCCCTTTTTCTTTACACGTACTGTGTTGCACAGGAGCAAACCAAGATGTACAGCGCTTCCAGAAACTATTCACACCCCTGGACGATTTCCACATGTTGATATGTTACAGCCGGAATTTAAAATGGATTGAATGGAGATGTTGTGTCACTGGCCTACACACAATACCCCATGATGTCAAAGTGGAAGTTTAGAAATGTTTACAATTTAATAAAAAATAAAAAGCTGAAATGCCTTGAGTCAATAAGAATTCAACCACATTGTTATGGCAAGCCTAAATAAGTTCAGGAGTAAAAATGTGCTTAACAGGTCACATAAGTTGCATGGACTCACTCTGTGTGCAATAATAGTGTTTGACTACCTCATCTCTGTACCCCACACATATAATCATCTGTAAATTCCCTCAGTCTAGTAGTGAATATCAAGCACAGATTCAACCACAAAGACCAGGGAGGTTTTCAAATGCCTTGCAAAGAACAGAACCTATTGGTAGATTGGTAAAAATCAAAAAGCAGGCATTGAATAACCCTTTGAGCATGGTGAAGTTATTAATTACACTATAGATGGTGTATCAACACACCCAGTCACTACAAAGATACCGGCATCCTTCATAACTCAGTTACCGGAGAGGAAGGTAGCCTCTCAGGGATTTCACCACGATGCCAAAAGTTTTGAGTTTATTGGCTGTGATATGAGAAAACTGAGGATGGATCAACAACATTGTAGTTACTCTACAATACTAACCTAATTGACAGAGTGAAAAGAAGGAAGCCTGTACAGAATAAAAATATTGCAAAACATGTATCCTGTTTGCAATAAGGCACTAAAGTAAAAAAAATGTTAAAGTAAAGAAATTAACTTGATGTCCTGAATTCAAAGCGTTACGTTTTGGGCAAATCCAACACAACACATCACTGAGTACCTCTCCTTATATTTTCAAGCATGGTGGTGGCTGCATCATGTTATGGGCATGCTTGTTTTTAAGATAAAAATAAACGGAATTGAGCTAAGTACAGGCAAAATTCTTGAGGAAAACCTGGTTCAGTCTGCTTTCCAACAGACACTGGGAGACACATTCACCTTTCAGCAGGACAATAACCTAAAAGCTGCTTACCAAGATGACATTGAATGTTCCTGAGTTGCCCAGATACAGTTTTGACTTAAATCAGCTTGAAAATCTATGGCAAGACTTGAAAATGGCTGTCTATCAATGGTCAACAACCAACTTGACAGATCTTGAATCATGTTAAAAGTAATTATGTGCAAATATTGTACAATCCAGATGCGCAAAGCTCTTAGAGACCCAGAAAGACCAAAGGTGATTCGAACATGTGTGAATACTTATGTAAATAGATATTTCTATATTTCATTTTCAATAAATTAGCAAACATTTCTAAAAACATGTTTTCACTTTGTCATTATGGGGAAAAATATATATATTTAATCCATTTTGAATTCAGGCTGTAACACAACAAAATATGGAATAGGTCAAGGTGTATGAATACTTTCTGAAGGCACTGTAACTGGGGCTTAGTGTTTGGGAAGTCAGGACCTGTGTATTAATTTGCCAGAGTGGGAGAAGGAATTAAAAACTTCATTGGGGAGAGCAGTCATTACTCCAACTGAAAAATTAAGCTGTTCACCTACTGTTTTTCTATTAGCACCAATGGAGCATTGGCCCATCTCCATCCTATATCCTACGGTGGGTATACAGGTGGTAGTGCTGAGAGTGCTTTTTGAGGTCGGTTCGGATTCGGTTTGATTATTAAAAAATAATCACGGTTTTCGATGACGATTTTG
This sequence comes from Salmo trutta, assembly GCF_901001165.1. Lineage (NCBI taxonomy): Eukaryota > Metazoa > Chordata > Actinopteri > Salmoniformes > Salmonidae > Salmo > Salmo trutta. The sequence continues at coordinate 57,780,206 of NC_042957.1, forward strand.
TTTTACATTAAATGTGCTATTTATTGTGTCGGTTGAATTGTGTAACAACACAGAATAAAACAATGAATAAAAGTCCCATGATGGTAGTAACTGCTTATCACTTATTAATGTTTTATTCACATGACTTTACTTTAATAATATATTTTAGTTGTTGTGTATATTACATTTGTTTTATTTTATAACTTTTCTATTTCATTCCAAGTCATCATTTCTATAGAGCAGCTGCCTGCCAAAATCACAATTTTAATAGTTCTTAAGTAAATAAGGAATACTTTTACAACTGCTGAATACCAACTATCAATCACTTAGATCATGTATTTTCAGGTAGAGATACCTCCCGAAGCAACTGCTCTCTCTCCTTCTCGATCGCACGTCTTCTGTCTCTTCTAGTCCCTCTCAGTGTGCCCCACACAGACCGGACAAGTAGGTAGTTAATTACCCACGTTTTCGGCTCTAAACTATGTAGAATGTTGGCCTGTTGAAAACTACAACTCCCTCCTACACCGCACAGTTCGGGCTTGATCTGATTCCTCTATAGAGAAACTGCGCAAAGTGTGCATTGAGCTCACAGAAATAAAAAGGGGAAAAAATAACCAACCTTTCAGTTAATCGCTCAGCACTAATAGGTGGCTGTTAATAATACATGTGTTCTATTAGTCCAAAGGCGAGCTACACTACCGTGGAGATGGAACGTCTAAAGACTGTGGCCAGGGCTCTTTGGGGAATCAGGTCAGAGGCCAGATGGACCAGGCTCTGTATTTGAGTCATCCTCCCTGCCCATGGAGGCAGGAAGTCATGGCTAAGGCCAGGCAGAGGAGTTCCTGTGGGATGGCCATGCCCTGGGACAGTGCTGCTGATTACAGCAACAAAACCCAACAACACACAGCCACAATAAATCACTTGCACACATGTCAAATCCTGCCCACAACAGTGCAACACATTTGTTATTGTGTCTCGCCCCAGTGTGTGTGCATGCGTGTGCACGTCACGTGTGTGCCTGACTGTGTGTATGAATATGAATACATCCATTCCTAATATACTCCCTGTGAAGCAGGGTCTCATGCTGTGGTATCATCCTGGATGCTGTTTTTAATGGCAAGTGCTTCAGGACTGTTGAAATGAATGGAATTTGACTAGGTCATGACAGTGACAGACATGGCTACTGTCTTCTGAATGATAGTGGAGGACAGAGAGGCTTGTGGGACTTGCTGTTGTTGTCACAGGAGACCTCTTGGCGCACTCCGGCAGTCTGAAGCCGTTCAGTGTCCGTGTAGTGGCCACTGCCAAAACTAACGGCAGTAAAGCACAGGGGGAAAGGCTGACGGCTTGAGTGATGGGGCGAGATACCCCAGGACTGGTCAGAGGGCACTGAGACCCAGGGCTTAGCTGGAGGTGAGGAGAGGAGGGAGGGAGAGGGGGGGGCCAAACGCCGACAGGACCGCATTAAGCCACTTTTCCTCTACACTGTTCACTCCGCTGGTGTCGCTAACAGCCACTCACAAACAGTGCTACGACATGGGGCTGTGTTCAAGCCATACATCATTGTGGAGTCCAGCACTTTTGTTCCTAGACACCGGCCCTTTGCTCGTATGCAGACAGGGTGAAAGTAAGAAGCAATCAGTAGCACTGTTGTCTGCGCCTGCTGTCATCTCCCTATTGCTGAGGACAGAGAGGAACAAAAAAAAATACAGATTCAAACGACAAATAACATCCCCCCCAAACGCTTGGACTGCTGTCAAACTGGGGCAGCCTGGTAATTTCAGCATTATCTCCACAGCGTCCCGCTTTTCTCTGTGAAGGGCAGCGTGCACTGACGCTGTGTGTGCTGTGGCCCCTGCCTGCATCTACAGCCCCAGAGGGAAGCTTAATCCCTTTATCTGCCTCCGCTCCTCTTATCTCGCACACCGTGATGGCTTGGAGGCACACAGGCCCACTAAGGCCCCACACAGGCCCACTAAGGCCCCACACAGGCCCACTAAGGCCCCACACAGGCCCACTAAGGTCCCATGCTGTCCCACCAAGGCCCCACGCAGGCCCCCTGGGCCAGAAAGAGAGAGAGGGTTGTCCCCACCCAGACACACAGAGACAGGCAGGAATGCATGCATGCTCGCAAACATACACACACACACACACACACACACACACACACACACACACACACACACACACACACACACACACACACACACACACACAGGGCGGAGACAAGCCACCTCCAAAAGCCATTTTAAGGGGAGAGACGACCCGACTTGACACGGGACACTGAGCTGGGGTCTGTCTGTTTGCCAAAGTCTGACATCATAGGAGAGAGAGGGAGAGGAGGGAGGAGCTGAGGGGGTTTTACATTTTGTTGTCGGGTTTCTTGGCACGGCAGAGAGATGCCTAATCGACGCGGGTTTGGCAGAGAGGCAGGGGGAACGCTGGGGGCTGGAGAGATGGTGTTTTAGTCTCCAGGGCTGGCTGCTTTTGTCTGCTTTACTTCTGTTTCATCTGAGCACGCAGAGAGAAAGAGACAACGGTACTTACATAGATTTCTGCTCCGTAGAAGCCATCCTGGTACACCACTCTGTGAAATGAGAGAGCAATGGCAGAGACGCCTTAGTTCATCTGGGTACTGGGCGGTTTTATATGCAGACAGATTGGATCAGCACACTGATGTTTAGAACCTAGCCTATTTCCAATGAGAGCAAGTCAAGCAGACATTTGCATGGCAGAAAACAAGAGTGATGGAAGTGGCTCTGCACGTCTACAGGGTCAGCTCTTACCGGCTGCTGCGCACCACAAATAATGAATGACATATTAAGGGGGGAAATGCAGCCATTTCACAATTCCCATGAAATGTTCTGCTCCAGTCACTGCAGTGTTGTCAGGAGGCTACGGTGGAGGGGAGGAGGTAAAGGAGGAAGAGAAAGGGAAGGGGGGATGAAAAGAGGGAGATCAGCAGGGAAGGAGCTCAGTCACATGATGCTAACATATAAATCACTGGGAAGTCAGGAGAGGAGACGAGGTGGGGAGAGGAGGTGGGGAGAGGAGAGGAGGTGGGTAGAGGAGAGGAGGTGGGGAGAGGAGAGGAGGTGGGGAGAGGAGAGGAGAGGAGGTGGGTAGAGGAGAGGAGGTGGGGAGAGGAGAGGAGGTGGGGAGAGGAGAGGAGGTGGGGAGAGGAGGTGGGAAGAGGAGGTGGGGAGAGGAGGTGGGGAGAGGAGAGGAGGTGGGGAGAGGAGAGGAGGTGGGGAGAGGAGAGGAGGTGGGTAGAGGAGAGGAGGTGGGGAGAGGAGAGGAGGTGGGGAGAGGAGGTGGGTAGAGGAGAGGAGGTGGGGAGAGGAGAGGAGGTGGGGAGAGGAGAGGAGGTGGGGAGAGGAGGTGGGAAGAGGAGGTGGGGAGAGGAGGTGGGGAGAGGAGGTGGGGAGAGGAGAGGAGGTGGGGAGAGGAGAGGAGGTGGGGAGAGGAGGTGGGAAGAGGAGGTGGGGAGAGGAGGTGGGGAGAGGAGAGGAGGTGGGTAGAGGAGGTGGGTAGAGGAGGTAGAGAGAGGAGGTGGAGAGAGGAGAGGAGGTGGGTAGAGGAGGTGGGGAGAGGAGAGGAGGTGGGTAGAGGAGGTGGGGAGAGGAGAGGAGTTGGGGAGAGGAGGCGGGGAGAGGAGGTGGGGAGAAGAAAGGAGAAGCAAGGAGTTGGGGAGAGGAGTGGAGAGGGGAGGCGGGGAGGGGAACTTAGAACCCCAGAGTGGGTAGGCGGTGTAGGGGACCCAGAGTCCTAGGACCCGTCTTCATCACTGGAGCCCTCCCCTCCCCTCTCCTCTCTTCCCCTCTCCTCTCCACTCATCGCCACAGACAGGCCCTGATCTAATCACAGATAGCCAGGCAGCCAGGCTAGGCCCACGGTTAGCTAGACCTCTCCTCTCCCCTACACTCCCATTGCCACCCAGACACCTAGACACCCAGGCAGCCAGGCAGGCATTGTGCAGATATAAGAGAGGAGTGTGAGGCTGAATGCTTCACATCAACCAGGAGATCATCACAGTCCAGTGAGACCTGCCCAGTAACATGCTATCTCTGCTTTCTATAACTCCCTATGGCCTTGATATTCATCCTTTGGAACACACATATACATGTACACACACACACACACACACGCACACGCACACGCACACGCACACACACAAACACACACACAAACAGATAGACAGACAGACAGACAGACAGACATACACATGCTGCACTCATGCACAAATGCACATAAATGAAATAACACAATTGTTTGCGAATGCAGCAACCAAACATTTGAGAGTGAAACTGTTGTAATGGTTGATTGTTGATGTTGTCAGTATAGTGTACTACAGGTCCACAGATACTCACGCTCCATAGGCTGGAATAGGTGGTGGTGGAGGTGCTGTGCGGAAGGTGTTGTACACAGCCCGCCCCCGGCCTCGCAAGTGGGCACCCCTATAGGCCACCGTAGCCCCTGTGGCTGGGTAAGGGAAACCTGTTACTGTGGAGAAACACATAGGAAGGAGGACTTTAGAGAGATGGAATGTTGGCATTGCTTACCTTACTGACAGAACACATTATATAAAGACATGTGGTAGTGGTTTCTCCTATGACAGAATATATTAGGGAAAGACAAGGAAACATTAGATGTAATCTTTTCTGGGTGTGCCTCATCGAGCACTCTTCCCTTCCCCAACCCACTGCTTTGTGCCATACTCAGCAAGGATCCACATTTGCTGTACGCATCCTTCCTGACGCCGCCTGCCACTGCCTCCCTCGCCACCCAGGGCTAGCCTTGAAACACAGCCTGGTAATGGATGCAATCCCACTAGTTCCACACTGTGGCTTTCACCTGGTTGAGGCAACAGTATGCTAGCTGAGGGGGACGATAGTTCTAGGTTGTTGTAGGTAGGTAAGGAGCAGTGTTGTGTGGTGCTGTAGTCCAGACAGAGACAGGCGGCAGGTGAAGGTTGCTGTGTAGCCATACTGGATGTGTAGGCCCTGGGGGAGCACGGAGCAGATGGGCTGGATGGCGGGACCACTGAGACCCAAACATCCGGCTGACCAAATCCCACATCCCATCTGTGACTCCTCCCAGCCTATCACAGCCCCACGCTTGTCCTCCAGCAGCGCTTAACAGCCAATGGTGATGGGTGGAGGGTGTTGGGGGAGTTCCATGGTTACAGATTAGAGGACAAGCCTCTGGGCTGGGAGATCCCCAGATCCCTCCTTAACCTTCAATCAGTCCAGTCACTGTCTGATTACGAGCTGCAGCACTGCATACAAACATCTCTCTCTCTCTCTCTCTCTCTCTCTCTCTCTCTCTCTCTCTCTCTCTCTCATGATTAACCTGGTCCTGCGTTAAAGGCTCCTCCTGCTCTCGCCCTAGTCTCCCCCTCTCCTCTCCTCCTCCACTCCATCACAACACTGCTACCCCATCACTTCTATTATTCTTCATCCTCCTCATCTCCCCTGGACTGATTCATTCATTACCGTGACATGTTTTGGGTGAATTCATCATAGGCCTCCAGCCTGTGATGAATTCATTTTTGCAGTGAGGCTGGAGTGTAAATGTGTATGAAAAGGAGGAGGGGTGGGGGGTATATAGGGAGGAGCAGGAGATCAGATACACAACACATTCATAACACTATCAAATGATCTTCCAATGGACTCACAGGAGCAAAACTAGACACAGCGGAATCACACCTAGTGATTTTACAGTAAGTCTGCAATGGAGTTATATGATACCTCATATAGAAGCACTGCTATGGACTGGTATAGGATTTCGCCTGGAGGACAATGGCCATTACGGCTGGCTGTATGTAGTGTAATTTGGTGTTAACCCTGCAGGTGGATGGGATTGGGAAGTGTCCTAATGAACGGTACACACCAGCAACCCTGCTGACAGGGAGACAGATTAGTGGTGCTTTTAAAAACACGAACAGCCAGTTTTAATGTCTGACGCCACTAACATCTCCCTCCATTAGGGGCTCCACACATATTCAATGCCTGCATCTCATTTGGGCGGGAAACGCCCCTATTTCCTCCCGAGCAGCCGGGGCACTTTGTTTGCTGCCGACGCAGCAGCAATAGACTGGTAAGAATCACAAGGTGGCCCTTTCGCTTTGGTGATTTATAATGCTGACCTTGACATTTAAATGAGTCTCTTTTTGGGAGTCTGACATATAGGCTCAGCTGCTAAAGGGCAAAAACAATCCTCTTTCATATTTTCAGGGGTGGTTTTCTTCTCCCATGTACAAATCGCTAGCATTTCTGGGGCTCCAAATCTTCTATTTCCTTCTTTTAGGTATGGGGGGGGGGGTGTATTCAATCTGCGTGCTATGATATATGTGAATGTAAACTCATAATGAGTTGGCGATAGGCTACACTGCTTCAATAATAACCCATAAATCAAAAGCTGTTGTCACACTTTGGTGAACCCATGAAAAGCAACAACAGCTACAGCGGCGTATGGAGGCACAAACCTGGTCTAGCCACCAAAGTCAAACACCTTTCTGAGAGAGAGGATGGATGGCTGGGGGAAAACCGGAGTAATGTGCTGGAGGGCGACAGGGTCACACCGCACCTCATATGTCAAATGTGTCAAGTTGAGGGGAGCTCAATACCTTTACACAGCAAGCCAGCCAGTCGGACCAAACCTCTCCTAATCCTGCTCTGTGCAAATGATGGGGTCAAAACCAGCCTTGTAAAAAAAACGCCACATTTTTCACAATGTTGATCTCTGTAATGCATCTTGTTCAAATAAATCTGTGGATTGAGCACTTAATCTAAGCACTGGGGACCCAAAATAGCTTAATCTAATCAAGCCACAGGAGCTTAATTATCCCCTCAACAATGAGAGGATCTGTCCAGACATATTAAGATGACAATTAGCCTTTCTATTCTGTCATTTACTCAGCTGGTGGATTTCAGACGGTCCACACCAAACTTCACCTTTGGAAGTGAAAACATCAAGAGCTCTACTCATCTCCTTCTATCCCCTTAGGAATTAGTAGCAGAGAGAGAAGAGGGGCTCTCTCTGACTCGTACAGTGCTTGTTTGAAATGGATTCCCTGATTCGTGTAGGCAGGCAGAGCTGCTTGGTAGCTGTCCATGGTCCTGAAATTGACACACCATGCTATAGAAAAGACTAGGAAATACACCATTGAAATACATCCTACCATCATTCATGGGTTGAGGTATTACATAATATTCATATTTTCATAGTAATATACATTTCTCTCTACGGAAATATCCCCCATACCAGACAATGCTATCTGTCTCTGCCCTAACATCCCCCCACCCCCAGTCCATTTGAGTGGGAACCTAATGCGCCTGCTGTTCACAGGACCCCCTCCACAGCCCCCTTACTGAGGGCTCCAGGGAAGGTTTGGGTTGCAGGGGAGAGGAGGCAGGAGGCAGCCGAGGACACGGGTCCGGGGGTACACACCACAGGGCTGGCGCCGCCACTACCCCAGTCCCCGCCACGCAGCCTCCCATCAGTAGGAGGAGCCAGTGTACCCTGCAAGAGGTTAAGAGCGGGGAGCCTGCGTGAAGCTCTCATCCGTCATTCTCCTGAATGGGTTTTGAGGACAATAAACCTGTAGCGCCAGGACGAATGGAGACGGAGTGCGCTGTCACCACGCCACGATTTATGGCTCCCAATTTCACTGATCTCCCGCACAGAAATGAGGACTGATAAACAGTGATTAATCACCTTTACATCCCATTTCACTCCCACCCAAAGTATATTAAATGTAGCCATGATTATTCAAGAATAACTCCATGGATGAAACCACTAAAATGTGTTTCTTCTTTTGGGGTCATAACAAAAATATCCAAAACATGGTCAGCTGTTTTTTAAAGGCTGACCTGTTGGCTCCTAGTTAGGTTTTTTGTTACAGAAATGTATCTCTTATTTATGTTTCCCATCTCCCCAGCTGGCAAGCATATGTTGTCGTTTAGGCTTGGCAAACTTCAGTGCTATGTCAAGACGTCTTGAAAAATTAGCAGCCAATAAATCACCATCGCCCCTCCGCTTCCCCCTGCCTGGAATGGTGGTCCACATTCCCTCTGATTTATTACATGATTTGGGCTAGTGTGCTTGTATGTGTGTGTATCCGTGAGTGTGTGTATCCGTGTGTGTGAGTGTTTGTGTGTGCATGTGTGTGTGTGTGTGTGTGTGTGTGTGTGTGTGTGTGTGTGTGTGTGTGTATATGTGCTGCATAGGTCAGAATATGTCTGTATAGGAATGTGAGAATCTATGAAAAAATGTGAGTGTTGTGGATATATATAAACATATCTTGTATTCATTTGTATGTGATCTGCATGACTTTGAATGCATCTGAGAATTTCATGAGGAGTGTGTTTGTGTGTGTGTATTGGGAAAGGGATGGTTGTGTGTGTGTGTGTGTGTGTGTGTGTGTTTGGGGGTGTAATTGTCAAGGGAAGATGGCGTTGGAACCGGGGGAGCGGTGGGAGGAGGGTGAGGGGGTTGAGGAGGAGGGTGAGGGGGTCTGGAGATGAAATAAAAATGATAGATGACTGCTTTCTGTCATGGACAGTTATTTAGAGGTTCGCCGTAAAGCTGTCCGGGGAATGAACAGATTTTAGTCTAATGAGCAGAAAGGAAAGCCGTTAAAGTGGCGCGATGTGCTCAGCACTTCTTCCAAATGAAATAGTACCATTTCCCCCTCATTAAAATGCAAAGGGTTCATATAACATACAGCAATAAAAGTGGCATGTAGAGGGAGAGAGATAGGGAAAACCCCACTGAGCTTGTCTCATCCCTCCATTACCCTGACCATGAGGAATACCAGCCTTCGACAGGGAAGGTGCCAACAATATCGCTCACTCAATCTCCCTTATTCGGTTAGCTCTGTAAAAGTCAATCTGGCGCACTTGGCAAATCCATCCACGGCAGCAGCCTCCCCAATCTGATAACAGTTGCTGGGGCGGCTTGGTCTTAAAATATTTTTCCGGCTTTACAGTGCACACCCCACAAACAATTGCTCAGGCTGCCTCCACTCTCTCTGTGAGGCTTGGATCATCCACTTCTTATCTGGCCCACAATTCTATTCCAGATCCACTTTGATCTACAGAGAATTGTGTGTTAGAAGCAGGTTGAGACTGAGCCAGATTCTAATAAAACCAGTGGGTAGATGTGAATTGGGTCTGTGTGATAGAAACACTGCTAGAGTGTAGTAGAGTTAGAGTGGTGCTAGACTAGAGGAGTGTAGAAGAGTTAGAGTGGTGCTAGACTAGAGGAGTGTAGTAGAGTTAGAGTGGTGCTAGACTAGAGGAGTGTAGTAGAGTTAGAGTGGTGCTAGACTAGAGAAGTGTAGTAGAGTTAGAGTGGTGCTAGACTAGAGGAGTGTAGTAGAGTTAGAGTGGTGCTAGACTAGAGAAGTGTAGTAGAGTTAGAGTGGTGCTAGACTAGAGGAGTGTAGTAGAGTTAGAGTGGTGCTAGACTAGAAGAGTGTAGTAGAGTTAGATTGGTGCTAGACTAGAGGAGTGTAGTAGAGTTAGAGTGGTGCTAGACTAGAGAAGTGTAGTAGAGTTAGAGTGGTGCTAGACTAGAGGAGTGTAGTAGAGTTAGAGTGGTGCTAGACTAGAGGAGTGTAGTAGAGTTAGAGTGGTGCTAGACTAGAGAAGTGTAGTAGAGTTAGAGTGGTGCTAGACTAGAGGAGTGTAGTAGAGTTAGAGTGGTGCTAGACTAGAGGAGTGTAGTAGAGTTAGAGTGGTGCTAGACTAGAGGAGTGTAGTAGAGTTAGAGTGGTGCTAGACTAGAGGAGTGTAGTAGAGTTAGAGTGGTGCTAGACTAGAGGAGTGTAGTAGAGTTAGAGTGGTGCTAGACTAGAGAAGTGTAGTAGAGTTAGAGTGGTGCTAGACTAGAGGAGTGTAGTAGAGTTAGAGTGGTGCTAGACTAGAGGAGTGTAGTAGAGTTAGAGTGGTGCTAGACTAGAGGAGTGTAGTAGAGTTAGAGTGGTGCTAGACTAGAGGAGTGTAGTAGAGTTAGAGTGGTGCTAGACTAGAGGAGTGTAGTAGAGTAAGAGTGGTGCTAGACTAGAGGAGTGTAGTAGAGTTAGAGTGGTGCTAGATTAGAGGAGTGTAGTAGAGTTAGAGTGGTGCTAGACTAGAGGAGTGTAGTAGAGTTAGAGTGGTGCTAGACTAGAAGAGTGTAGTAGAGTTAGATTGGTGCTAGACTAGAGGAGTGTAGTGGAGTTAGAGTGGTGCTAGACTAGAGGAGTGTAGAAGAGTTAGAGTGGTGCTAGACTAGAGGAGTGTAGTAGAGTTAGAGTGGTGCTAGACTAGAGGAGTGTAGTAGAGTTAGAGTGGTGCTAGACTAGAAGAGTGTAGTAGAGTTAGATTGGTGCTAGACTAGAGGAGTGTAGTAGAGTAAGAGTGGTGCTAGACTAGAGGACTGTAGTAGAGTTAGATTGGTGCTAGACTAGAGGAGTGTAGTAGAGTTAGAGTGGTGCTAGACTAGAGGAGTGTAGAAGAGTTAGAGTGGTGCTAGACTAGAGGAGTGTAGTAGAGTTAGAGTGGTGCTAGACTAGAGGAGTGTAGAAGAGTTAGAGTGGTGCTAGATTAGAGGAGTGTAGTACAGTTAGATTGGTGCTAGACTAGAGGAGTGTAGTGGAGTTAGAGTGGTGCTAGACTAGAGGAGTGTAGTAGAGTTAGAGTGGTGCTAGACTAGAGGTGTGTAGTAGAGTTAGAGTGGTGCTAGACTAGAGGAGTGTAGTAGAGAAGGATCTCCTACCAGCATACAGTTCAGGACCATAGACAGCTCCCACCACAGGGTTCAGCTTCCAGCCTATGGAGGGAGAGAGAGAGAGGGAGAGAAGCCCAAACTAGTAAATATTGTCCTTCATGTACAGTATCTGAACAAAGTTGTAGCTTAGACATGAGGCAGATCTTACCATTTGTGTACGGGTTGGCAACTTTTTTGTTTGTCATCACTCTTGCTGTTGCATTATTCACCTGTTCCCCCCCAAAACAAAATGGTGCCACAGTTATAACATACCCTTCCAAAAGGCAGACCAAATGACTGGCAGAGAAATACCACACAGATTCAGTAAAATGTGTCAGAATTATGCAAATTACCATAGAGGTTCACAAGACTGGAGAGGTTAAAATAGCCAGAGGAGACAATGGCCTTGAATCACCTTTACATGAATTTATTCCTCATTTACATTTTCTTTTGAGATGATTCAGTTACTGTAGCAAGTGGGAAAGCATGCACCAATTACCTACGGATATGAAAGAGAAAAAGCCAAAAGCAACACAGGTAATTGGTTGGATAAACAAATGGATTCAAAACAAAAACAAGAAGACAGACCCCTTAGATTTCCTCCATATTGGCCTGATGGGAATGTCTGAATAGGGGCCTTCATTTATAGTAAACAAGACCAAAATGAAGGGAAAAAATAAAAAAAATGGGCAAGACAACATTATGTCAACAGGGTGTGTTGGTAGGTAAGTAGACAGGTCTTCTTTATCCAGACGTGACAGTGAGGTCCTTATGGGATGATGAGAGCATGCATTCCCTCTCCAGTCATAATGATGAACAACTTGCACGTCCATCTTGACATGTATGGTTTCCTAGTTCCACTGAATGCTTCTGACACGTACCATTATGCATGCACGCACGCACACACACACACAGCGGGCACATGCTTATGTGCAGGTCTCTTGTGGGACAAAGGTGAGAGCAGGGGCATGGGAGAGGTCAGCAGGCAGGAGGAAGAAGAAGAAGAAACAGGAAATAAGGAAAAGCACCTCTATTTTGCGTCCCTCTACGATTGTACCGTTTAGTTTCTCCCGCGCACGGTCGGCATCTGTGCTCGTTTCAAAAGTTACAAACCCGAAGCCCTAAGAGAGAGCCACGTGTGTCACCAGGCCAGTAAGACAGACAGGGACAGGAAGGTGGACAGGGTGGGTAAAAGATTGGGTAGGAGGGGGATTAGAGAGGAGGAAGGAAAGAAGGAGAGAAGAAGGAGAGGACTAGCTGAGCAGCAGGAAGTAGAGATGTATATAAGCGGTGTTATTAATTGTGTGGTTGTTAGTGAGACGTCAGGAACAGCAAAGAGAGATCCAAGGAGAGATAAGGATGACAGCCTCACACACACTAACAAACCTGCCTGTTTTACCCAATTAAACACCACAAACCACCTCTGGAGAATGTCTCTGAGCATCGCAGGCATTACACTCTGTTACGCAACATTATAGTCTAATCATTATTGTGAAGACTTCAACAGTAGCCTTATGAAAAACAACCCCCAACCCCCATTGGAATGAGATGAAGTTGAGCAAGGAAGGAATATTCATAAATTCTTCGAGCAATTTAGTTTAATTCCATCATCAACCATTTCTAATCCATTACAATAGCCAAAGTATGCACTGTAGCAATTAAATTAAGCCATATGTTGTCTCTTTTTCTTAGACATATCATTATATTAGTATTCATCATTGTATTAGCTGTGTCTAAAATGTGATGGGGCATTTACCATGCTATCAAGGCATGGGTTGGTAGTAAAGGTACATACATATCACCAACAACATATGTACATTAATAAATCACATGCTACCTCTAAGGAGGTGGAAGAAAAAAACACTGGCTTTACAATAGGGATGTCGCCTTTAAACTCACACCAAAATACCCTCCTCCCCATCCCCCATCTTCCACCCCCACATGCCCCCTCCCATGAGGCCTTTGTCACCAGCTTGAGTTATGGGGACTGGGAGACTGGGCCTGAGATCCATCACCAGCCTTCAGATATGCTGGCCCAACAAGTCCCAGTCCTTTGGTTTCTATATATACATATAGAGGGATGGGAGGGAGAGGGAACCACGGCCAGGCTGATAATTGCTTGAAGATATATAATACATGTGAGAGATGGAGAGCATTGTGATCTTGTATGCATACACAGGATCTCTGAGCTCCTATTCCTGGCATAAATAACACGGTAGCTGTCCTTGGGGAGAGGGAGATAAAGAAATAAATTCAAAAGGAATTGAGGGCAAAATTAATCCTTTGGACATTTTGCCCGACTATGGTTGGCCCCTCTATCTTTTTTTATCATGCACAAATAATTAGCTTACACGGAGGGAGAGTGGAGCCACCATTTTTCAAAGGAGACAAACATATTGAATGCAAATTGCCAAAGCTTCATAGAAAATAGATTGTTTATTAATGGCCTGCTAGGTTCATTATATAGCGCGCAGGGTGCAGGAGAGAGGCATCATGGGTAATGGCTTTGTAGGGCACAAACAATAAATGCTTGTTACAGCAGAGGAGGCAGCTTTATCCGGTGCTCAATCTTGTCTGGCTGTGGGGGCTGAGTTGGAGCAGAGTATAGGTTCCCAGATGGAGGCTGGCTGCATACCTTATACAGACCCCAAACTACCAGGTAAGAGTGGGAATCGATCCCATTCATGGTTGAACACCCAGCTAGAGGAGGCTGTCTAATTTATGAATGGAATGCTCTGGAGCTTGGCACAGACGATTAAATAAACAGTGGATGACTGTTTATGTTAAACAGTCATCCACTGTATAATAAACAGCACTGTCCTGTTTATGTTATATAGGACTTGGTATAGAGCTACTGTACATGTATAGACACTGAGTCAGTTTTGGCGGTGATGGTTCTATATTTGCTATAGCACTTGATATTTGATCTGGGTTGACTATTAGTCTCTAAACTAGAGGTCTGTATTCCTGGTCCAGAGAGCTACAGTACTGGACTAAGTGCATTTTGAAACAGCTCAATCACAGATTGATTGATTGATTGACAGGGGTAATGATTCCCCAACTGGAGCACAAAGCTAGAACAACAACTAAAGAGGCAGCAGAGAGAGGAGTGAATGTCTGAACGCAGTTCTCCAGCTCACCAGGACCAGGCTTAGAGAGCAGTAGTCTGAGCCAATGTACACATGGCACTAATGCCATCATTACTAAACAGAAGAAGTACATGGTAATGAAGCAGCTGGGGTTCTAGTTCACTTACCTTGGATCCTCGCTCATTAAAGATAATCTCCACATCTAGAATCTTTCCAAATTGCTGTGGCGAGAAAGGAGACAAGAGAGGAGAGATTAAGTTATGAAAAGAGTAAGAAAACGGTTATTGTTGCCATGCCAAAATGTTACAATTGTTATGCAATGATTTCAAATATATATTGCGATCTGATCAAATTATCTTTTTTTTATGCAAAATAAAGTTACTGTTTTATCTGTGTTATTTCAATGTCATGAAATCAATGATGTAAAAAACTGTGAAAACAAACATTGTAAACACAGTACAGTTAGAGTAACAGAAGATATTTCACACAGAGAAAAGCTACATCAACATATGGCAAGGTGGTTGTTTGTAAGGTTGTGTTGTGATGTGAAGCAGCTCCTGAGGAAAACTCCTTTTCTCAAATCCCTGAACCGATAGAGAGAGATAACTGATAGAGACAGAGAGATAACCGATAGAGAGAGAGAGATAACCGATAGAGAGTGAGTTAACTAGGCTTTGACATAAAGAGAGACAGACCAGCAGGCTTCTGCCTGCCCAACAAACAGGTGGCTGAGCTGTCTCTCTTTCTACATAGGTACCTACCATTTTCTCTCTCTTTCTCCTCCTCTCCTTTTCTCGCTCTTTGTTGGTGTGAGTGTGTGTTGTTTTCTCAGTGAACAGGACTCGAGGGATGGTCCCAAGGGGTTAACGTGCTCAAGCCTTTTGATTTAACAGGCTCGACTTTGGATCATTAGAAAACAGAGGAATGAAAGCCAATCGTAAGTTCCCCCTAATGAGTGGAGTGAGAGCCACTTTTAATTGCTGTCTACAATGGCCGTATTATTTCATTAAAAGTAATTACCCTGTCAAGCAGTCCGCATCGCCTTCATTTGGGCACAACAGGGAAGAAATAGGCCTTCCATGTGGTTGGCGCTCAATGGGAATGGATGGATCGTTTGACTGAGCCACTAATAGGGGTTAGGAAGAACCGGCTATTATCTGCCTGCTCCGGCCATAGGAGAGTGATGAGAATGATGAGGGGAGTGGGTCTGGTGGAGGAGCTGGGTTTATGGGCTGCTAAAACACATCCTTCATCCCCCAGGGTCAAGTGCTGACCCCCACAACACCTGAGAAAAAAAGTTGGAGTTATTTATGACCTTCCCAACAGGCAACGCCAGGGTAGGCCCAGCCCAGGCCACAAACTCAAGTACATCTTGTTCATCTGGGATTTCAATTCTACATAGGCCCCCTCTCCACATCTGCCTCGTATGGTGCTCAGCTCCATTGATTCCAATTGTAGCGCTTTACCGTACCCAGCTCCATCACACACAGAGGCATTTACATCCCAGTGTGATGCCCCTCTTCGCATGAGATGACAATGCTTCCCCATGCAATGTGCAGATGCTAATTGTTTTAACCAAGAGTAATGGGCTTGTGGCGTCGATTAATTAGTTTCTGGGGAAGTCATCTTAGTGGATTCCCACATGGCACTGGGGATCTCAGCCGCTCCGCTCCCACACTCTCCTCCCTCCCTACAGCCCTCTACGCCCCAGCTCAGCCCCAGCCCAGCGCAAACAGCTGCATCAGCACCAAAGCCAATAAACAATGGCATCAATTGGAGGGGTCTCAGGAGACAGAGACAGAGCTGGGGGACTGATGACACCTCCTTCCTTCCGCACCCCCAGATCAGCCATAGTAAACAATCAACATATCAATAAGGAAATGAGAAAAAGCGTCCGTTGGGGAAAAATCATAGGCACTAGTTAATATTCCTACCTCGAGAACACTTTTTTATGAGGCCTCGCTCATTCGCTCCACTTCCTATCTGAGATGCAAATGCATTTCTACACTGTGATCAACTGGAATGCAGAGCTACCAACCACGGATAGGTCACCGTATGTATCACTGCTTCTGCTAGGCTAAACCACCTGAATGCTGTGAGGAGGCTAGCTATCATTAGCATAATACTGCATGGTGTAGTATGTTAGAGTGCTGCTACTGTCTGAGAGTAGCAGAGAAGTGGCTGGTGAGATAGACTGGAGCTCAGTGTGAAAGCATGGGGGCCAGAGGTCTGATTGCCCAGAGATGTTCGTTCACTGAGATCCCTCGTCCAGCAGCCGAAGAGGAGTACTGTTGAAGAACCCTGGAGCAGAATGAGGGGGACGCCCTCAAGCAGCACAGCATGGTGTGCCGCGCTACCCAAGCTAACGCTAGCTTGGAGTGTTTTCCTTTCACTCCTCTAATCGCCCGCTCTCTCAAATATCACACTTTTCTAATCATTGATTAAGGTCTGCAGCAGTCGCCTTAATGAGGCTTTCATTCTGCGCCTCGTTAGTGACTCAGAGGGTCATCCTCCGCACCCTTAACCCCTACGGAGGGGTAGGGTAACTCTCAAACTCTCCCTCCTTGTTTAGCAGGTGCTAGCTAGTCTCTGTTTTAGCTCTCTGCTGGTGGCTGATGGAGGGTCCCAGCTAAGTGTGCATGTCACTAGAGGGCTGGAGAGAGGGGCTCTTCACAACTTGTGGGAGCAGATGGAGGTCCTGGGGGCTTGGCAGCAGCGCTGGGTTCGGCTGCGCTGCGCTGGGTTCCACTGCTCCACCATTGACACATGCACCATCTCACCGCTGCCTTTCCCTTTCGCTCCTCTGCCTGCCTGTATGTCTGCGGGCTCTGCTCGTGTGTAACGGTAATGGTGTATTGAGCCCCTGGCGGCAGGGCAGCCATTAGAGCCAGAGGGATGGGGCTGCACACCACTGATCACATACACACAGACACAGGGTCATTGTGGAGGCCATATCCAGGGGTGGAGCCGGAGCTGAGCCGGCACGTTAATACAGCACAGACAGGATATCTCCTCTCCCAACCAGCAACCAGCTCTGCCCACAACCATCAATCCCAGGACCCAGCCACCGACTGCCCGGAAAGTTAGGGAGGGGAGGGCTGCTGGGAGGGCCACTATTACATTTGCATCACATATCCATAAGCTGCACACACACGTCGGCCAGGCGCACAAAGCCTCCAAGCTAATTACTGAGGCAATTTGGATTCCACAGGACCTGCTCCAGAGCTGGAAACAATAAACCCAACAATCAGACAGCACAGGAAGGAGAGAGAGAGAGATGAGAGCGAGAGAGAGAGAGAGAGGGACAGAGAGATGAGGAGAGGAGAGGAGAGAGGGAGAGAGAGAGAGACAGAGAGAGAGAGAGAGAGAGGAGAGAGGAAGAGAGAGAGAGAGAAGAGAGAGAGAGAGAGAGAGGAGATGGAGAGAGAGAGAGAGAGAGAGAGAGAGGGAGACAGCAGCCGTGTTGTCCAGTAATTTATTACGTCGTAGCCAGGGCTCTCCTGTAATTAACATCATCAGTTTGACGTCGTCTCCATAACGATGAAAATTAACGCCTGTAGCTTATAATGACCTAAATTAGCGTGCAACATTCAAATTAGATTTTTGGCAATGTTCCCGATTCGGATCCATTATAATTATATACTTTTTTTGTTGTGTTAATTTTAAGGACTGGTGTGAAATGTGAGACAGAGAGGTTACACTTTCAGGGAAAAGAGAGTAAACCTGTTCTGGGATCAGGATGAATGTGTGTCTGGACTTTCTAGACAGAGAGAGAGAGAGAGAGAAAGCGACAATACACACTCCAGGCAGGTACCATGATATGTGTGGGTGGGTAAAGAATGGTTTCCCCCAGTGAGTTCAGGGAGAGGGAAGGGATCTCACCCCAAACATTTGCCGCAGGTCGGGGTCACGGAAGCGGAAGGGGATGTTGGAGACATGTAACCTCTTGGGCTGCTGCTTCTCCGAGGAGTCCGAGAGCTGCAGCTGCAGGGAGACCTCTGATTGCGTCACGTCATCTGTCTGCCAGAGGGAAACAACAGCAGAAAGACACAAGCAGCTCATTAGATCCTACTACTGTACCTTCGGGTCACATGGTGATGGGGAAGAGAGACAGAGGGGGACCGGCTAACTAACTTACTTAGCGTCTGCTATTTTTCAATCTGTCGAGAAGCAGAAAACGCTAAACAGCTGATGAATTATGGTTTAAAACCTGAGGTCATGCATTACAAATCCACTTATTAATCTCTTGCACTTAGCTTCTGGAGCCACAAGAAAGAAAGAATGAGGGGTTTGACAGAAAGGCATGGATATACATCCTAGCGCTTCTGACACATCTAGACTTGAGACACATTATTGGTGTTGTTTGCACATTGCCGTAGGAGTGCAGAGGCCCAGAGCTCCTTTCGTTGTCGACTCCATCATTATGCGAATGCAGTGCTGACATTGTGATATAAATGACATGTCTGATGTCTATGACAAATCCCACTTAGTTCTCTCTCAGACAAGAGTGATGAATTTCAACATGGCTGCTGGCTTGTTTACTCAAACCGACCCAGTTTTAGAGGGAGAGGGTTTCACAAGATTTGTTTCCTGTAAAAACCTTCACTGGTCATCAGAACCATTTACCCTCTCCATGGAAGGATCATTAGGGACCAACTCTGTCTGCATAACAACAGATTGCATCATTTAAATGTGGTTACCAAGATTAAAACCCAGACCTCTTGTAGACACTTCTGGCGTTATGAAATAAATGGAAAAAAAATATGAGAGGTGGGGGGAAAAAGAGAGAGAAAGAAAAAGAGAGGGGAGTGAAATAGGGAGCAAGGCCTGGTTAGATTGAGAGGGAGTACAAAAGCTGTTTGAATATGATATGTAAACTCCAAGGTCCCCAGGGATGTGCTCCTTGAGCAATGGCAAACACTCCATATTACACGGGCTGGCTGGAGTCACATACACAGACACCCCGCGAGTACACACACACACACACGCACACACACACAGACGGAGAGAGAGAGAGAGAGAGAGCGAGAGAAGGGGAAATAAGATAGTGAAGGACGACAGAGTGAAAAGAGGGAGAGGAACCTTAGATCGAGAACAAAAAAGACTGACAGATGTGCACATACAGACAAACACATGTACAGACAAGCACACGTACACACACACGAACACACACACACACACACACACACACACACACACACACACACACACACACACACACACACACACACACACACACACACACACACACACACACACACACACACACACACACAGACCTCTCTCCACCCTCCAACAACCCGCTCCCTGCTCCAAGGCCGTCGGGTGGCTGCAGGCCCCTGGGTGATACATATCCCACCATTTAGGAAATGGGCTAGGGATTTATTCATTATAATTCATCATCACAGTATTATCATTATCATCATGATCGTAATGATGATCGCCTTTATTATTCTCATTATCATAATCACAATCTCCACTGTAATGGCCCTCATTTATTTGCTTTTATGGCCCATTCGGAGATGGTGACATACATTGTTAACACTGACAGTTGTTTGATTCAAGGTCCCACTTAGTCTCCCCTCCAGCCATCCAGGTAGGGCACATTGGTGATGGCAGGTCTGAAAGCCCTGTGTTCAGTGATGTTCAGTGATGTTTAGTCATGTTCGGAGGTTATCGTGTGGAGAAGGGCACAGGAGCCAGTGTAGGGGTGAGCTGGGCTAGCTAGCTCCAGTATCAGACTGGTAGAGTAGTGGAGGGGTGAGCTGGGCTAGCTAGCTCCGGTATCAGACTGGTAGAGTAGTGGAGGGGTGAGCTGGGCTAGCTAGCTCCAGTATCAGACTGGTAGAGTAGTGGAGGGGTGAGCTGGGCTAGCTAGCTCCAGTATCAGACTGGTAGAGTAGTGGAGGGGTGAGCTGGGCTAGCTAGCTCCGGTATCAGACTGGTAGAGTAGTGGAGGGGTGAGCTGGGCTAGCTAGCTCCAGTATCAGACTGGTAGAGTAGTGGAGGGGTGAGCTGGGCTAGCTAGCTCCGGTATCAGACTGGTAGAGTAGTGGAGGGGTGAGCTGGGCTAGCTAGCTCCAGTATCAGACTGGTAGAGTAGTGGAGGGGTGAGCTGGGCTAGCTAGCTCCGGTATCAGACTGGTAGAGTAGTGGAGGGGTGAGCTGGGCTAGCTAGTTCCGGTATCAGACTGGTAGAGTAGTGGAGGGGTGAGCTGGGCTAGCTAGCTCCGGTATCAGACTGGTAGAGTAGTGGAGGGGTGAGCTGGGCTAGCTAGCTCCGGTATCAGACTGGTAGAGTAGTGGAGGGGTGAGCTGGGCTAGCTAGCTCCGGTATCAGACTGGTAGAGTAGTGGAGGGGTGAGCTGGGCTAGCTAGCTCCGGTATCAGACTGGTAGAGTAGTGGAGGGGTGAGCTGGGCTAGCTAGCTCCGGTATCAGACTGGTAGAGTAGTGGAGGGGTGAGCTGGGCTAGCTAGCTCCGGTATCAGACTGGTAGAGTAGTGGAGGGGTGAGCTGGGCTAGCTAGCTCCGGTATCAGACTGGTAGAGTAGTGGAGGGTGAGCTGGGCTAGCTAGCTCCGGTATCAGACTGGTAGAGTAGTGGAGGGGTGAGCTGGGCTAGCTAGCTCCGGTATCAGACTGGTAGAGTAGTGGAGGGGTGAGCTGGGCTAGCTAGCTCCAGTATCAGACTGGTAGAGTAGTGGAGGGGTGAGCTGGGCTAGCTAGCTCCGGTATCAGACTGGTAGAGTAGTGGAGGGGTGAGCTGGGCTAGCTAGCTCCGGTATCAGACTGGTAGAGTAGTGGAGGGGTGAGCTGGGCTAGCTAGCTCCAGTATCAGACTGGTAGAGTAGCGGAGGGGTGGAGTGGCTGGTGACAGAGTGAAAAGGGAGGAAGGGGTCATCAGTGTGCCATGTCCTCCTGTACTAGAGGTTAATAGCCTGAGTTGCCATGTCGGGTCCCAGGGTGACACACGGCAGACAGATGCCCGACTACTGTGGAGGGTGACAAGGCACAGGGGACCGCGGGTCAATCTGTTTCATCGGTCACACATGACTCTATCAACCTTTACCGTATGTTACCAGACTGCACCACGACTGACTCACTGTCCTGTCCTCCAGCTTGGCCACTGGCTTCTCATCATGGGGTCCTCTAGCTGTGTGTTAGCAAACCTTCAGATTCACTTTTACTTCACACACTTCTTCCATACTGACTAGAGGTAAATACGACTGGCACTCATACAGCTATAGCTATTTAACCCAGACTCCATCTGTGGATCTCTGTGTTTCTGTCAGTGAGTTTAGTGCCCTTGTCTCTCCATGGCTCCTCCTGAGGGATCATCTGGATCCAGGCTGGTTGGGAGAAGGTGAGATGGTTACAGTGTAAAATAATTACATGTGCATTACCATATGACAGGGGTCTTCAACCTTTTCTTGCCCAGGGACCCCCTCCCAGGCAACCGGCAATACCCATCATACGTTAGCAAAGACATCTTGTCTTATCATCTGGTGAATGTTAATGTAAAGGAAAAGTTATCAACATTTTAAAATGAATACATTTGGTAAATATTTTGACCTCCTCACATTATAATTGGAAGAGGAAGGGTAAACTCTTGTGTGTAAACTTGGTGTGTGTATGTACTAACATGTACTGTATGTGTAACTGATAGATGCACACACACACACTACACGTTCATGTTTTTACACACACACTACATGTTCATGTTTTTACACACACACACACACACTACACGTTCATGTTTTTACACACACACTACACGTTCATGTTTTTACACACACACACTACACGTTCATGTTTTTACACACACACACTACACGTTCATGTTTTTACACACACACACTACACGTTCATGTTTTTACACACACACTACATGTTCATGTTTTTACACACACACTACACGTTCATGTTTTTACACACACACACACTACACGTTCATGTTTTTACACACACACACTACACGTTCATGTTTTTACACACACACTACACGTTCATGTTTTTAAATATATATAACTTGTCAAGTCTTTTGTCTGTAATGTCTTTTTTGTTATGTTACCCCGGTAAGACTAGCTGTCGCTGTTAACGTCGGCTAATGGGGATCCTAATAAATCAAATCAATAACTAACATAGTCTATTAGTTAGAAAGGTAACTCCAAACTCATTTTCGCCTAGAGCAGCTGTTTATCTGGTTAAACAAAGGTTAGCCATGTGTTGGTAAAAATGAATGTCCAAGTCAAGAAAGCTTTCCAGCAGCCAGCGGCACTTGCCACACTGGTAGCCTTTTCACAGGTGCTGTTTCAAAGCCTATGTCAGATACTCCAATGAGTGTAATTGGCTCAATATTAAGAGTTGAAGAATAATATTGACATCATTAGAAATATGATATTCTCGTCTGTTCTACAGTATGTATATAATACAAAATGTGTTTACTCTGCGGTTACTAGCAATATTCATAAAAACAATGGGGGGGGGGAAATCCACTTAATTAAAAAATATATATTTCCACGACCCCTGGTTGAATAATCCAGCCATAGGAGACCCCGTTCAGTGGCACTTTACCGACCTGGCAGCTGCTGTCACAGTCATGACGAGCGAGGGAGGCTGATGCAACCCCAGGCGTCACCCGCCACCCGCCGCTACTGTCCCCGCCAAGCGTAGCTGTCATCTCGGGCGGCGAGTCACCCACCCTGCTTCCTGTTCATTCATTCCTCTAACAGACTCCCTCGCCGTTATTTGCAAATCGCTTTCAAAGTGCTGTGCTCAGCACATTCCCCCTCCTCTCAGTGGCATTACAAGCACATAATTGAAACTATCTGATTGGAACGCCGCCAAGCAGGTAGATTACATCCGATTAAGTGGGGGGGATACCGAGTCGTCGCTCACAAGAATTATAATGCCTTCCTTTAATGCACCCCCCCCATCTAATCCTCCATTGTTTGTCTCTTCTTCTCTAAAGAAGCTGTAAACAAATCCCTTCTTCTGTCACCTAAAATAGCAGGGGGTGAGAGAGAGGTAGAGTAGAGACCCCCCTCCCTCCCTCCCCCTGGCCTGCTATTCATATAGATAACACAGACATCCCCTTTAACTGGGTCATATATACACTCATCATCCAGGCCCTAAGAGTCATAGGCTGCTAGAATCTCTTGCGAATCGCAAACTCTCTCTAAGAGAGATCGTCTGAGTGAGTGTGCATGCTCTTCCATGTGCTTGAACTGTATGTGTGTCTGCATATGTATAGCCCATGTGTCTGTGTTATCACAAGCTCCCAGAATCCACTTTGGATAGTCCTCATGCAGCTGACACAGACTTTGAGAAATCTGGAATTGAGTGCAGTCCTAACGACACTGCCTTAATTTGTTATCTGAATAAAAAGAATGATAACTCATGAAATCCAAACCCAACCTTGGACTATTTGAATGGCGCTTGCTAGATAACGAGCTACGCTTTTTTTAAACAGAACTTGCTGGCATCCCCTTTCTACAGTCCCATTCTCTCTCTCTCTGAGGATTTGGAGAAAGTTTGACTGCCTCTTTCTATCCTCAAGTCACCCGCTTTCATGTGAGTGTTGTTTGAACATGGGAGTCACACAGCAGGCCCCAGAGGTCTGAGTCTGGACAACAGCACCTCCCTGGAGTAGAGGAGGACTGACTGACTGGAGAGATGAGGAGAGAGGAGAGGCAATCCCTCATTAAACACACACTGCCAACCCTCTGCTGGGAATTCACACAGAATCCATACATTTCATTCTCTTTTCGTCATGACTCTTTTAAAGTCTATAAGTTTTCCGAGACGGCCAGAGTAAAGCACTGAGGAGTGGGAGCCCAGTGAGTGCTGATCTGCTCCCCAATCTGTGTTTCTGCAGGGTGTCCTAATCAAAGACACCCGCGCCCTTCTGTGGCACCCAAAGCAAACAGGCTGGGTCATTAAAGCAGGGGAGCGCAGCGCGGAGCAGCAGTGGTGGTGGGGAGTGCTCCCCTACACCAGCGGCCCCAGGGATTAGCCAGCCACTCTGTTTACAGCCCACTAATCTGATCCCTCTCTCCTCACTGGCTGGGAGAGATGGAGAGAGAGGGGTAGAGAGAGAAAGAGAGAGTGGGGGAAAGAAAGGGAGGGAAAGGGAGAGGAAGAAAGATAGTGAGAGAGAGGGAGGGAGGGAGCCGTGAAGGAAAGTAGGGCCGTCTCTCATCTCTCCATGGCCACGTCACTTGGCTTTCTTCACAGCGGGTGGAAAGATGAAATGAAATATAAAATGGCGAGAGGAGAAGTGAGTGGCGTAGGGGAATGAGAGGCAGCGACACAGCAGGGTTCTGAGCAGGGGAGTGGAACCTCCTGCTAAGTCTCTCCTTACTCACTGAACACAGTGTATCTGTGTAGCTGCCATTAAGAGTCAGCCATGATAACGGAGTCACACACATCTTCCAATCAAACATGATTCCATTACAGAGCAATGCTACAGTTATACACATGGCCTTGCTATATCTGTACCTGTAATTCACAGCTGATTTCTCCACCCATTATCCATGGTGCTTCAGTGCTTCTATGGTTAGGAAAATGGAGTTGTTAATGATGTTTTTCATGGGTGACTTGAATCCCTCAGGGGAGCAGCCTTGACCCCCAGCTGACCTCTCCCAGCAAGTGTTTTCATGTGAGAGGAGGAGAGGAAGAGAGGGAGGAAAGGAAGAAAGGACGGACTGAAGTCACATTTTCTCCCGCTGGTATTATCAGGAGTTAGAGAGGGGGAGACTTCTGCTGAATCCTCCTCTCTGATCCTCAACCACCTCCAGAAAGGGTGAATCCCAGGTTATGGCATATTTTAGATATAAAATATATTATGTATACTTTCACTTAATTTAAACCACATGTCAACGCCTACCTGGTGGGCTCACATCGCTATAGTGTTTGCTCTGTCCAATCAGTCCAAAGTATAGGCTGCTGAATATGCTGAACTCAACATATTTAACCATGACAAAAACTAGCTGTTATATGTAGGATTTTATATATTTAACTACGGAAAGTAGCTGTGTAATATTCGGTATTTGACATATCAAATTATGAAAAAATAACAACATGGTGAATTCAAGCTGTTTTAACTATATGGAAAAATTGTGATGTAATATGCTGAATTCAACATATTTTACTGTGGAGGAATAGCTGCATAGTATGTTGAATTTGACATATTCTACTATGGTAAAATAGCTGTCAGTATGGTGAATTTGACATATTCTACTATGGTAAAATAGCTGTCAGTATGGTGAATTTGACATATTCTACTATGGTAAAATAGCTGTCAGTATGGTGAATTTGACATATCTTACTATGGAATAATAGCTGTTTGCTGAATTCCCCATATTTAACTCAGAGAAAGTGTTTGTGGATAATCCTGGCTTAGCGGCTGCTCCTCAGGAGGCAGTGCAATATGTTGAGGGACATTCTCTGAGGTTTATATACATTTACAGCTAATTAGCTAATTTGACCAATTAGGCAGGGTTTTTTGGCTGGCCTAGCCCAGGCCCCTGCAGGCATGGAGTGCAACTTTCCCTCCTCTCCTTTCCACTAACTCCACAACCAAATGGATCAGGGGGAGGGCTTGTCCCCCTTTCACAGAGCCTAAATGATTCATGTGTACAGCATGTTGAATCTCACTGGCGGAAATAAATAAAACCCTTCAGGTTTCCACGTTTTCCAGAGAGCCCGGCTTCTCAAAAATGCACTTTGATTTCGCCACAACGTTTCCAATTAAGTTCAATCAACTCCAAATCACGCAGAATCAGCTCCACGCTTTGACATCTTTATGTATTTTCTGACATCAAAGTCTACTCCTGCACCCTTGTACACTCTGGGTAGTTGTGTAACGTTAACGTTACCTAACCGAATGAGCCGCTGCACAACCTTATGACCGCCATATGTAATATTCCATCACTTCCTGCTTCCAAGCATTTATTAACAATCCTACTGGTAATGGTCTTAAGGCTAAGGTTCCTTAAACACCTCCGGTCATCAACCTAATTTAAGATAATGCCAGGTGTGTGTTGTGTTGTTGAGCGGTACTGACCGGTACAGTCGTGTTGGCGGTGATGGCGGGCGTGTTGTTGTCGGTGCCCGGCGGCTCACTGTGCGTCTGTGTGGGGGTGTAGAGGGTCATGGCGTGCTCGGGAACCCTGTTCTGCCCGGTGTAGTCCTGCGTGGGGAGGGGGTGGGGTGCCGCAAACTCGGCCGGGATGCCATTCTGTGGGGGTGGCGGGTATTGGGCAGGCGTGTACGGCTGGGCCATGGCTTCTGGGGGGTTGGTGGCCTCTTGGTTACCCTATTAAGACAAAGAGGAGAAGACAGTGTTACATTCCTTGTTCCACATCACTTGTGATTAAAGTTACATTGTTAGAACAGTGGAGTACGTTGTTAGTAGTACTAAAGAACAACGCAGCATGAAAGACATGCTGGTTTCCCCTGTGCTTTGGAAGTAGCTGGGGAGATGAAGAGTTGTCCTGCAAACTAAGGATCTCAGGGAAATAGCTATCATATCATATTTCACCCCAGATTAGAGGATTCCTTGATCATTATTAATGAACATAGTTTATGGTGTGTAGAGCACGGCTCTCTGGTGGTGGGGCAGGAGCGAGGAGGAAACTCAATTGCACTCATGGCAAAGCGCAAGCGGAAAGATCAATTAATTGATACAATTTTGATTAGAGCCTTTGATTCAAATGACAGGTCGGTTATAGGAGCAGCCGATTCCTTTCTGTGTTCCACTTTTCTGCTTTGAACACCTACTACCTGCATC
This sequence comes from Salmo trutta, assembly GCF_901001165.1. Taxonomy (NCBI): domain Eukaryota; kingdom Metazoa; phylum Chordata; class Actinopteri; order Salmoniformes; family Salmonidae; genus Salmo; species Salmo trutta. The sequence goes on from NC_042957.1 coordinate 57,806,823, forward strand.
TTACTTGATATATCTGTCCTGTCCTTGGCTCTTCTTTCTCACCCCCTCCCTCACTCATATCTCTCTTTCATTCTGTCCTACTCGTCTTGTTCTGTCTCTGAGTGACTTAAGTGATAGATGGCTGGTAGAGACGTGGCAGGCGCTTTGCAAACCCTTTCTCTCGTGTGGGCGCTTAAGATGATGAGCTGTTGAATTAATGGACTTTTCTGGCTGGTGCGCATTGTTCAGCAAAGCAATGGTAGGACTAGAGGCGGGCATGTCTTATTGTTCTACACACTGATCCCTGCTGGAACAGATACCACACCTCTACATTAAAACCCCAACAACTGGGTTTTAAAAAAGGTGAGACAATAACGGCAGAATCCAATAACACATTCCCACCAAATATCCCCAATCAAATTTGGAGATACAGATCACAAGAGCTGAATGCATAACTCCTCCGATAAGAGAAGACAAAGAGGCTTATGGGTAAGGGGAAAAACAATAACAGTAAACAGATAGAGAAGTTTTTGTCTCTTCCAAGCCTTAACTGGCTAGGGACGGAGAAAGGAGAGATAAATGCTTTTTATTCATTTTTTCTCACTTGTGTGCATTGCTGTTTGGGCTCTATGTTGCAGGCTTCCACAGACAGCCGTAGCTAGTTGGGCTGGAGGAGAAGAGAGGAGGCCTGTGCTTTAATGAGGGAGCGGAGCCGTGCAGCATAGCGCCCAGCGCTGTAAATGTTTTGGAAACAATGATACACTGACGTGTTGCCAAACAAACCACAGTCCAAACCACTTGGCCAATTAAAGAAATGCCTCCATTATCTAAATGAAAAAATAAAGTCCCTTCAGCCTTGAGAGATGAGGAGGATTGACCAGCTTCAAGAGAGGCCACAGAGTCTCAAGGCCTGGGCTCTCAACACCTCCGTGACCTCACCTACCCTGCCTCCCTCCATCTCTCTCTCCTTACCTCACCTCTCGTTCCCCCGTCTCTTTCTTCCCTCCCTCTTCGTGCTGAAACTTTTTTAATCTCTCCCCCTGTGCTCTACTTTTCATCTCCCTCTAGTCATGGCGTTATATAACCCACTTGCATTGCAGGGCATCCTTATTCAAGTCGACTCTTGATGTCGGCAATTTGAAACTTTTAAGCACCCACTTGAAGGAAGGGGGCTGGTTAGCTACCTAAAAACGGAAGCTTCTCATGGAACAGCAGCAGCTGGGACCTTTCACATAGTTTCCTCATGAACCGGTTCAAGTGGTCTAACATCAACAAATCAGTTAGGAAAGAAAGCTTGAGTCCAGATGACAACAAGGCATGTATGAGAAACTGTTTTCACACCATATGGGAGATCAAGGCTACATTAGAGGATTCTGTTAGACATGGCGAGGCACAGAGCACCAGTGTACTTGTGTCACGCCTATTGTTCTTGGAGCATAAAACAAGGGCATGGGACTGAAATAAAGCCATGTGACACACAACACTGGGTAACAGCCTGGAGCTGGGAGGGGGAGAGAGAGAGAGAGAGAGAGAGAGAGAGAGAGAGAGAGAGAGAGAGAGAGCGAGACAGAGAGAGATGCAGCAACAAAGTGTACTGCACTATACAGCACTGTTTCAAAGGGCAGCAAACCAAAAGCAAGGAGTGGGGGTCTATGGGTGTGAGTAGAGAACGGGGCTCATTAGTGAAACACAAAGTAACACTGGCTCTTGTATGATCTTCCCCTTCTCTCTGATGTATGTGACAAACAAGTTATTCAACTGGAAATGAACTAGAAGAGAAAAAAGGGCCCATGCAAATCAGCAGCGTTGGTCCCTCTGTGACCGCACATCCTTTTAGCTGGTGATAATCCACAGTGCCTGATGAAAACCCCAACACCATATCAACCATAAAGCTCTCAGGCGCAGGTTGCAGTTCCCATCTCTCCCATCTCTCACGACTCTGACGGGGAGACGTTAAGTTATGGCCGGAGAGAAACTGCTCCTAGTCGTTTGTGTGGTGTTATGAGACCCCGGGCGGCAGGCGGCGTTCGTCCACCTGCAGGCGTGTTAACGATGGACGAGCAGGTCCCAGCATGGTAATTCAGCGCCCCCGCACAAGGCCAGACGGTGGGAGTTAGCTAAACCCCTCCTCCATCGACAGGACCAGGGGGAATACAGGAATCCAGACAGAACGCCCAGTCTGTATCGATCTCCTATCTCTCTCTCTCTCGCTCACGCTATCTCTTACTCCCACCTCTCTCTCTCTCTCCATCTCTCTCTCCTTTACCCCTCAACCCCTACTACAGAAGAGCACAATAAAAAACACTCTCTTTAATGTTAAGCACTCTCCCAGTGTAAAATTGGATTGAAACCCTTACTTAACGAAATCACTTTTGGTAGCAGAGTTTTTGTTTTTACAGTCAGCATTAGGCAGCCCTGTCTAAGGTGCAGGGGGGCGAGGAGTTTGGGCAGGCCCAAATGGCTTTGACTTCCAGACCTGCTCGTCGAGAGAGAAACACAGGGCAATGGACAGGTGGAGAGTGATGCTACTGTAACTGCTAACTGGTGTTAGCTCTTTTGATGATGGAAGCTCCATTTCATCTCCATGGATACCGTGGGTAGAGTTCTTGGCCAGTGGCCAACAATCTCTGATCCTCTTCAGCAAAGCTGCTAGGGGCTTGCTCTCTGAGGTAGGCCAGGCAGAGATGGGCTGAGCACATACAGTAGCTGGGTAGAACTCATATCAGCAGAGTGGTGTCAGTTCCTGTACTGTGCATGGGAGGTCAGAGGGTAAAGCTAAGGCTAAAGACAGTAGGTGACTAATTGTGTTGCATTGAATCCAGGGGGAAATCACTCAAATGGGAGCCATTGATGATATTAGCTATGGACGTGTGATGGAGTGGGCAGCGTTATGGCTTTTACTTAGACACACTGAGTCAAAATCAAAAGAAATCAGCCAAGACCTCAGAAAAAAAATTGTAGACCTCCACAAGTCTGGTTCATCCTTGGGAGCAATTTCGAAACGCCTGAAGGTACCACATTCATCTGTACAAACAATAGTACGCAAGTATAAACACCATGGGACCACGCAGCCGTCATACCGTTCAGGAAGGAGACGCATTCTGTCTCCTAGAGATGAGCGTACTTTGGTGCGAAAAATGCAAATCAATCCCAGAACAACAGCAAAGGATCTTGTGAAGATGCTGGAGGAAACAGGTTCAAAAGTATCTATATCCACAGTAAAACGAGTCCTATATCAACATAACCTGAAAGGCCGCTCAGCAAGGAAGAAGCCACTGCTCCAAAACTACCATACAAAGCCAGACTACGGTTTGCAACTGCACATGGGAACAAAGATTGTACTTTCGGAGAAATGTCCTCTGGTCTGATGAAACAAAAATAGAACAGTTTGGCCATAATGACCATCGTTATGATTGGAGGAAAAAGGGGGAGGCTTGCAAGCCGAAGAACACCATCCCAACCGTGAAGCACGAGGGTGGCAGCATCATGTTGTGTGGGTGCTTTGCTGCAGGAGAGACTGGTGCACTTCACAAAATAGATGGCATCATGAGGTAGGAAAATTATGTGGATATATTGAAGCAACATCTCAAGACATCAGTCAGGAAGATAAAGCTTGGTGGCACATGGGTCTTCCAAATGGACAATGACCCCAAGTATACTTCCAAAGTTGTGTCAAAATGGCTTAAGGACAACAAAGTCAAGGTATTGGAGTGGCCATCACAAAGCCCTGACCTCAATCCTATAGACAATTTGTGGGCAGAACTGAAAAAGCGTGTGCGAGCATGGAGGCCTATAAACCTGACTCAGTTACACCAGCTCTGTCAGGAGGAATGGGTCAAAATTCACCCAACTTATTGTGGGAAGCTTGTGGAAGGCTACCCGAAACGTTTGACCCAAGTTAAACAATTCTAAGGCAATGCTACCAAATACTAATTGAGTGTATGTAAACTTCTGACCCACTGGGAATGTGATGAAAGAAATAAAAGCTGAAATAAATAATTCTCTCTACTATTATTCTGACATTTGGTGATCCTAACTGACCTAACAGGGCATTTTTACTAGGATTAAATGTCAGGAATTATGAAAAACTGAGTTTAAATGTATTTGGCTAAGGTGTATGTAAACTTCCGACTTCAACTATATATACATACATACATACATACATACATACATACATACATACATACATACATACATACATACATACATACATACACACTTTTTAAAAAATATACTTGTATTATTCCCCACAAACCCTACCACCCCTCCCCCAATTAGAGTAAACTAATAAAGACTCATTTGTTAGGGACTGGAAGACCTTGAAAGGTCTCTACCACACAGGTTCATCTGTCACCAGATCCAACATCAGACCTGTTACAATATTAGATGATCCGTTTGAGATGCTGAGCTACAAGAATACCAGGTGAATATTGAGAATGTGTTCATTTCTGGGTAATTCAGCATATATGTGTGTACTGTAGTCTACATTAGTTACTGAACTGGCATGTTGACAGGAACCCTTTAAAATGGCTCAAGTTTACAGAACCTATCCAGTGCAGTGAGTCCAAAGGAGAGGAAGGGAAAGAGTGTGGAGTGTTTTTCTAGCGACAGCAAAGAAGAGAAGCACTCATCTCACTTTAATGACTCCCTCACTGAGAGGAAGGCAAACTTGTGACAAATCCCGTTGGGCCATTGCAGCAGAAAACAGAGTGGGGACAACCGGAGAGTGTCACGTAGCTCAACAGTGGCCAACGTAGAGCATGCAACACACGAAACACAGCAAGGATTTCAGCCAGCCAGGCACATAAAAGCCCCTTGTTGTTTTCACCCCCGCTACTGACGCCCAGCTAATTGAACCCCAACAAACAGACATGCAGAAAAAGCAGGCAGTGGGATGATTTTCAACATCCAGCAACTGGCATTAGTTTTGTCTTAACAGGCACACATAAATAAAGCTTGAGTCTAGCTAGGTCCATTTTAATTAGGCAAGCCATATGATCGTGCTCCAACACTGCGTTAGCGTTAGCAGTGTTAGCAGCGCTAGCATCTCACCAGAGGCTGCAGCCAGCCAGGGAGAGCCTGTTAATTACAACCACCTGCCAAACCATTCAAGGTGAGTCTGAAAAGCCCAACTCGGAGGCAGAGGTAAACAACAACAACAAAACAAATCCTCCAGTTGGGTTTCTCATGATGAAGCAGATTTCCGGGCGCACCGGCTGGCTTTTCCCCCTCATTGTCTTCCAATTACAGTGAAACTTTGGGAGAGACAGAGGGGAGAGAGCATGGAGAGGTTGAAATGCAGCGGCCCAATTTAATGCAGATTTGAAGCACCTGAGAAAAGCTTTTGCATCCCCCTAGCTACCCCCAGTGTTCTTCCATACCAGTGTTCTTCCAAATAGGCTAGGCACAGCATTATTATTTTCCTTCACATTTCCTCTCTTGCCAAATCTAATCTCTCAGTTTTTCCACCTCATTTGTGGAAGAATCTGTCCATGAAGTTAAATACTGCATCTACACAGAGTGAATTGAGATTTTTTGCACTCTTTTCTATTTCTTTTTTCTTCAGGAGCCTTAATCGTTTACACATGTCAAATATGTTTCATTCCTTCTAACATGATTTTTCCTTATTATTTTGGAGCATTTATTTGTGATTCATGGCGTGTTCACGCACTAGACGGAACTAGGCAACTCAGAAATTGAACGCAGCAGGTGTAGAACTTACAACCAGTTAGCAAGTCGGGAATTTCAGAGTTTCCTAGTTCCAATTGGCATGTGAACGGGGCTTCATCCTTGGACAGGGTATTAGAGAGTTAATTTCCCTCTATCCCTTGTTGATTTCTTTATTACATTGCTGCCGCACTGCACAACACCACACACCGAGCCTCAGCCTGTGCTGATCGAGATGGGACTGCTCTTAGCGTCTGCTGTGCTACGACTAGCAAGTGTTACTATACCTTAGAGACGACTGGAGCGCCACTTAATAAACAGAGCAGACAGAGGATCACTTTGAACTCCTGTGACATGTAATGAACCTGTCCGTCTCCTCCTCAGCCGCCCGCCCGCTGTAGCAGCCATGCATGGATCTGATCTGTCGGAGGCTGGAGAACGGCGCATTAAAAAGCTCCTAATAAACCAGCAGGATCTTTAAAAACAACTATCATTTACAGATGATCAGAGCCGCCATGTTTTCCCCACACCATAAAAGCAGATAATTGCCTCTTTCAATGTTGTTGCCTTTTTGTTGCGTAACAGACATTTACATCAGGGACTAATTATTCCAGACTTGTTGTCGGAATTCAAATAGACATGTGGGCTGTGTGTCGTTTTTAACATCAACTAAGCCCGCAGGCGTTGCTTTTGACCTGATCAAATGTACCACAGTAAATCTCAGCCCGATACACAGTAGTCTTTTCCCCTCCTCGATCCTCCTTCTCATGTATCAAATGATATGAACAGATTGATATTAGTATACTTTTATTACACATGTTCTAAATTTCTAGAAATTGCTATTGGTCACGGAGATAAAGACCTATCTGAAATGAAAATTGATGACTGAACAGTTGATCAGGGACATTCTTTTGATTCCGGTGATACACGTATGAATCAATTCTCGTACCGTGTCGATCCACTGATCTACACCAGATCTAATTTAGCTGGCAAATGAGTATTTTTCTACTGTAATTCAACACTGTTGAAGTGACACCAACATTTGGTTAGGAACTAGCTGTGTGCCATTGTGATGTGGACTCTCATTGAGGGTTATGATAAGAGGCCAGACTGCCTCATGAGGGACAAATGCCAGCGCTTAAACATGCAGGAATCTTAACATGACATTCGTTGACCGCTGTGACAATGGCAAACATATGCAAATGAGACAGAGTGTCGCTCTCATCATGACCCTGTCACTGAGACACTGACCCCTCCTACTGTAGAGATAGAGAGAGAGGGGGGAGAGCAAACGCAGAAATGAAAAGATCCTAATACCAGGGAGCAAACAGGTAAAAGGCACCATTTACACTGTCTAACTCTTGTCTTCCTTTTCTCAGCTCTATTCTTCCTGCCTTTGTAATCCTTCTCTTTGGTTTCCCTTTGCCTCGGTGGGTTTCTCTTTGCTCTGCGGAGGAGGGCACGGGGAGGGGAGGGACAGATTTACATGGGCCATATTCTTTGAAGTGAACATGCCTACTACTCCCTGCTGTAGCCCAAGCTCATCTAATCAGCAGCTAATTCCAGTTATTAAGATTTGAGAGATAACTTTGATTCATCACAGTCCATCTACCCCAATCGGTTAATCACTGTCGTCCTAAGCTCTTTTTTAGTCCTCCTTTTGTTTCCAGCCCCTCTGGCACTCGGCGATGGGAGAAAAGGAGAGAAGATATTAACAATATTAATGACCCGTGATCCTCGTCTCCTTAATGAGAAGGGTTATTAACTGTGATTATATGTGATGAAATGGTGGTAATTCTTGAAAGCTTGGGAAAACTTGTACTATCGCTTGTCTGCTGATTTGCTCGTCTGATGTTGAAAAAGGGAAGAGGTGAGCGTGGTGCAGAAGTAGTGTGTGATACAGCGGGGAGGGGAGGAGCGAGGGAAGGAGAGAACGGAGATGGAGATGCAGAGGCTGGAAGGGATTTTAAGAGGGGTTCAAATCAGGGAAATCGAGGATGGTCCTATTACAGACTCAGACACATCTAAGACGCTCTTCCACTCCAGATACATATGTATTTCACTCTTTAATAGGCCGCAGATAGAGACAGTTTTTCCAACTCAGGAAATGTGTCTGCTGAAAACTCTGTCACGTCTTTTGTCCCAAATTCTCTCCCCTCTTCGGGGCTAACTAGTGGGTGCACTCCCCAGACACACGTCTGCAGGTTGACATTGCTGAATGGCTGTTTAAACGCCTATACCGCTCTGCCAGATCCCTGATACAGCATTCCAGCTTTTTCTCTTTCCAATTATAGGGAAGTAGTGGAGGGAGCTGGTGAAGAGAAGGAGTCAGCTCCATATGATTCCCTCTAAAGGGGGAGGGAACCGGGGTGTCTGCTAAATCATTGATGTGCAGTAAGACTGTTTCATTGTAGATGGGTTAGCAGCAGACAGCTAACAATCCTGAATTATTCATCCCTGTCCCGTGAAGAGAAGACCAAGACTAGAATGAGGCTCTGCCTCTCTGCTGCTCCTCCTCTCACTCCCCCCTCCCCTGGGACAGATTGGGGGAGAGAGACACGGAGGAGGAGCAGAGACCACTTGCACGGTGTGGTGCTCCCTGACCGCTTTAAACACCTCTCTTTATCTGGGCTAACTCCTGCATGGAGCTGTGGCTGCTGCTGGAGCGTCAGAATCCTTCACACTCACAGTGTCAAGCTACAACTACACCCACTACTACACTGGTAACCACAGAGGAGTCTCATGTTATACAGAGAAAAAACACCCCCATTCGTAATGGTACACTTCAATGGTTACAGAAGTAGTCAGAGTAATAATGCGATTTAAAACAGACAAGGGGCCTGTTGGCCTTCCTCATCTGTCGGGTGATGTTTTAAAGTTGCAAACACTCCTAAAGTGATCCATCCCTAAAAGGCTGGCAAAGGGGAATTACAATCCCCATCTAAAACCTGGCAGTGTGGCCGAATCACCTGATGGGCCATTTTAGATAATAATCTTGTTTAGAGAGCCCAGTACACCTTTCAGAGAGGGGAGATGGGATTGTTTGCATTAGTGACCTGTGGAGGAAGTCGAGTCAGTGTGGAGAAAAGCAATAGCCCAATTGCCCCTAGCTTTTATTAGATTCAATTCAGTCTTTCATAAACAATACCTTACTTTTCAAAAAGAAGGAAAGAATCTACTTAGTGTGGGTAACCCAGCACTTCCCAGACACACTCCATTTATTTTCCCCAATTAAATCTCTTTAATTGGATTGAGGGCTGGCACCTGGTTTACACTCTGTCAACCACGCAATCCACAGTAATTGATGCTGGAGCAGAGCAGAGCAGAGCAGAGCCGTAGCGTGGTGCATTGTGTGTGTGGGAGGGAGGCCGACCGAAGGGGGTGGGATTTAGAACATGTCTCAATACTCCACAATTTTACTGTGATCAATTTATCAATGGCTTTTCTCCCCCTTTCACCACCTCTAAGATGGGAAATGCCTTCACACACACATGCACACAGACACACAGACAATTATGCGTTCACACACACAATTGCATTGCACACACATTCACACCCACACTGTGCATGTACACACACCCGCACATTAACCCTCACACACATGATAATAAAGTACATTAACATATAGTACATGCACACCTACACAAACTCAGATCATCTCCTGAATACAAATGCCCGCTGTGAATACAAATGCCCGCTGTGAATACAAATGCCCGCTGTGAATACAAATGCCCGTTGTGAATACAAATGCACGTGCCCACACACCACACACACACACAATCGTACAGAGGTACAAATCTGAGAAATGCATCCTGCGCAGTGACAGCACCTTTAAAGACACTCTGAATCTCGCCGTCCCTGAATTATAACTCTACAAGTATATGGATTCCAGGAAGAAAGAGAGAGAGGGAGAACGGGAGAGAGAGGGAGTGAAAGTGAGAGAGAAAGAGGTCGAGAGAAGAGCCGCCACAGTAAATAAAAAGACCATTTCCTCCAGTGACATGCCCATTCTGTTGGAGGCCTGGCTCAAATTATTCTAAGCACTTTGAAGGATGGCTTTCCACTGCATTAATCTACACATCCCACTCCCCCATCCACAGTCCATGCACTCCTAACTACCCAACAACGCCCCGCAAGTCTTCCTAAAACCAGTAGATAGGTGATGTATTTTGTTCAGTCAGGTGAGGGGAAAACATCATTTAAGCATGTGTTTTGTTTCCCGTGATTTCAGTCTATAACACTTCTTGTATATTTCAGTTGAAAATGGACTCCAAAAACAACTACACACCAAAACCTAATGAAAACAGCAGCAGTACCCAAAATAAATCAGTGTTGTGTCATTATGGAAAGCCAGAGCTTGAAGGAGAATGTGGTTTGTTTTCCTCTGGGCTCACCTCTCTCTCGCAGCTCATTTGGAAGCAAAATCAATCAATAAATCACCCGAGACCATCAATCAATCAATGAACCTATCAATATTCACCGGATCAGACCCCTCCCCTGCGAGAGGCCATCTTCAGTAAGAATATGTCAGGCAAATGGGCTTTTAACATAATAGCTCTGTCCGCTCCTGCTGAGTGCAAGATTGATGTAATGCAAGGTTTACATGTAGACACAAGCTGTAATGGTGATATACAGCTGGCCCCAAGTTTCTCAGTAACAGAACCAGGGAACAAATCTGATAAAAAGCCCATTATGGTAAAAATAGTGAAATGGCTTAGATTCTTGATACGATAAGTGTATATTTTTCCAAATTACACCCAGACAGATCAAAACTCTCTTTCAAACAACATTGCTCACTGATTAAGGGTGATTTTTTGGTTTTGCTACATTTAAAACGTATCGACTTTATAAAGAAGTGCCCAACGGTGCCTTAAAAAAAGTTTGATGGAGGGCAGGAGAGAGAATGCAATCTCTATTCATCAATTAGTGCAGTGTTCTGGCAGAGTGGTTAGCAGAGCAGCGATGCCTCCAGCATATCCCTCCCTCATCCGCTGTGGGGCATCATGGGTAATGCGGCCACAGGAGGAAGAGAGAGCCTCTCCATAAGAGGTGAATTGTGGGACATTCTCATTCCAGTAAGTGATGAGGCAGTCATTCGGGCTCCCGAGTGGCGCAGCGGTCTAAGGCACTGCATCTCAGTGCTTGAGGCGTCACTACAGACAACCTGGTTTGATTCCAGGCTGTATCACAACCGGCCATGATTGGGAGTCCCATAGAGCGGCACACAATTGGCCCAGCGTCGTCCGGGTTTGGCCAGTGTAGGCCGTCATTGTAAATAAGAATTTGTTCATAACTGACTTGCCTAGTTACATAAAGGTTAAATAAAAATAAAATAAATATAAAAACCCATAGGGAGGAGATCAGAGAGCTGGCAGTGTGGTGCCAGGACAACACCATCTCCCTCAACGTCAGCAAGACAAAGGAGCTGATCGTGGCTCACAGGAAACGGAGGGACGAGCACACCCCATCCACATAATTTGGGCTGTAGTGGAGCGGGTCAAGAGCTTCAAGTTTCTCGGTGTCCACATCACTAAGGAATTAACATTGTCCACACACACCCACACAGTTGTGAAGAGGGCACGACAAAATCTGGCAAGGACCCTCAGATCCTCCAATGCTTTAAGAGCATATTGACTGGTTACATCACCGCTTAGTACGGCAACTGCAAGGCACCAGACAGCAAAGCGATACAGAGGGTGGTGAGTATGGCCCAGTACATCACTGGGACCGAGCTCCCTGCCATCCAGGACCTCTCACCAGGCGGTGTCAGAGGAAGGCCCAAAGAATTGTCAAAGACTCCAACCACCCAAGCCATAGACTGTTCTCTCTGCTACTGTATGACAAGTGGTACCAGTGCCCCAAGTCTGGAACCAAAAGGACCCTGACCAGCTTCTACCCCCAAGCCATAAGACTGCTAAACAAGACTGCTAAACAAGACTGCTAAACAAGACCACTAAATAGCTAATCAAATGTCTACCAGGACTACCTGCATTGACCCTTTTTTGCACCAACTCTCTTGCACTGACTCTATGCACACACACTGGACTCTACCCTCACACTCACACATTCTTACACTGACACTGCAACACACATATACACACACATATACAGTGGTGGAAAAAGTACTCAATACTTGAGTAAAAGTAAACTCAAATAAAAGTGAAAGTCACCCAGTAAAATACTACTTGAGTAAAAGTCTAAAAGTATTTGGTTTTAAATATACTTGAGTATCAAAAGTAAATGGAATTGCTCAAATATACTTAAGTATCAAAAGTAAAAGTATAAATAATTTCAAATTCCTTATATTAAGCAAACCAGACAGCACCGTTTTTTAATTTATTTTTATTGATGGCTAGCCAGGGGCACACTCCAACACATATTTTACATTTGTGTTTAGTGAGTCCGTCAGATCAGATACAGTAGAGATGACCAGGGATGTTCTCTTGATAAGTGTGTGAATTGGACCATTTTCCTGTCAAAAGTGAACAAGCACTTTTGAGTGTCAGGGAAAATGAATGGTGTAAAAAGTACATTATTTTCTTTAGGAATGTAGTGAAGTAAAGTAAAGTTGGCAGAAATAGAAAGAGTAAAGTAAAGTACAGATATCCAAAAAACTACTTAAGTAGTACTTTAAAGTATTTTTACTTAAGTACTTTACATCACTGCACACACACACACACACACACACACACACACACACACACACACACACACACACACACACACACACACACACACTGCTTCTGTCTATTATATTATCTATCCTGTTGCCCAGTCACTTTACCTGTACATACAGTGCCTTCAGAAAGTGTTCACACCCCTTGACTTTTTCACATTTTGTTGTGTTAGAGCAGTGTTTCCCCAAACTCGGTCCTCAGGACCCCAAGGGGTTTTGGTTTTTGCCCTAACACTACACAGCTGATTCAAATGATCAAAGCTTGATGATTAGTTGATTATTTGAATCAGCTGTGTAGTGCTAGAGCAAACAAACAAACATGCACCCCTTGGGGTGCCGAGGACCGAGGGAAACCCTGTGTTACAGCCTGAATTTAAAACGGTTCAAATATAGATTTTGTGTCACTGATCTACACACAATACCTCATAATCTCAAAGATGAATTATGTTTTTAGACATTTAAAAAAAACATTGTTATGGCAAGCCTAAATATTTCTGGAGTAAAATTGTGCTTAACAAGTCACATAATAAGTTGCACGAATTCTGTGTGCAATAATAGTGTTTAACATGACTTTTGAATGACTACCTCATCTCTGTACCCCACATATACAATTATCTGTAAGGTCCCTCAGTCGAGCAATGAATTTCAAACACAGATTCAAACACAAAGACCAGGGAGGCTTTCCAATTCCTTGAAGAAAAGGGCAAATATTGGACAATCCAGGTGTGCAAAGCTCTTAGAGACTTACCCAGAAAGACCCACAGCTGTAATCTCTGCAAAAAGTGATTCTAACATGTATTGACTCAGGCGTGTGAATACTTATGTAAATGAGATATTTCTGTATTTTCAATAAATGTGCAAAAATGTCTAAAAACATGTTTTCATGTTGTCATTATTGGATATTGTGTGTAGATGGGTGAGAAAAAACATGTTGTATCCATTTTGAATTCAGGCTTAAACACAACAAAATGTGGAATAAGTCAAGGGGAATGCTTCTGAAGGCTCTGTATATTTACATAGCTACCTCAATGACCTCGTACCCCTGTACATCATCCTGGTAATGGTGTTCCCAGTATATAGCCATACTGATTTGACTCATTATTGTTATTTGTTATTCACTGCGTATTCATTCCTCGCCCCACTATTTCTGTTGTTTATTACGTTTTATCTTATCTTTAACTCTGCATTGTTGTAAAAGGACCCGTAAGTAAGTATTTCATTGTTAGTCTATCCCTGTTGTTTAAGAAGCATGTGGCAAATACAACTTGATTTGATTTTGATTTGATGTTGCAGACATATTGACACTGGCATGGTTAACCATATGCCATTTAGTACCAACACCTTCTCCTCAATACCATACCATTACAGCAAGGTGTGACGATTCAACACCAAGATGAATAACATCCATCACAACCAACATTTAATTGCTCCACATTTTTTATAAGATTTTCCCTGATGTTCTCCCTTTAATGTAAAGATACTAGTCTGGTTCTCTTAGAGCCATCCTCGAACAGATCCCACTGCTTTCTCCCGACTGTGTTTTGAGAAGAGGCTTATCAGACGGAGTGGGGGAGGATGCCACAGCACAGACACAGTCCCCTCTCCCCTCTCTTCCATTGGGGATCCAGAGCGTCGTCTGCTCTTATCAGCATGCCATGGCCCAGGGCTGATTGGCGCAGGGCTGATTGGCACAGACCTGAGGAGGCACATAGATGAGGCTCACTCTCCTTCCCTGGAGGAAACACTGCCTAATACCCTCCCAGTTCCACGCAAACAGCTTAGTGGACCAGTACACACACTAACACACTGTGTCTATGTGTATGTGTGTACAGTGCCTTCAGAAGTATTCACACCCCTTTATTCACATGTTGTTGTGTTACAGCCACTGGCCAACACACAATACCCCATAATGTCAAAGTGGAATTATGCTTTTCGAAATTGTTACAAATTAATTAAAAATCAAAAGCTGACATGTCTTTAGTCAATAAGTATTCAACCCCTTTGTTATGGCAAGCCTAAATAAGTTCAGGAATAAAAATGTGCTTAACAAGTCACATAATAAGTTGCAGGGACTCACTGTGTGTGCAATAATAGTGTTAACATGATTGTTGGATGACTACCTCATATCTGTAAGGTCCCTCAGTCGAGTAGTGAATTTCAAACACAGACTAATTCCCAAAGACTAGGGAGGTTTTCCAATGCCTCACAAAGAAGGGCGCTGATTGGTCCATTAGATGGGTCAAATAAAAAGCAGACACTGAATAACCCTTTGAGCATGGTGAAGTTATTCATTAAAATGTTGATTGTTTATCAATACACCCAGTCACTACAAATATACAGGCATCCTTTCTAACTCCAGAGAGGAAGAAAATCGCTCACGGATTTCACCATGGTATGGCGTTGAAGCTCGGGAGAGCAACAGAGTGTGTGGCGTTTGGTGTGGCGTCCTTTTATGTTTTTAACGGCTAGTCTTTATTATTAATATTATTTCTTGATTTTTATTTTGTATGTTTTATTGGTATGTAACTATTATGAAAGTTGTATTGTCAATTTGTTTTGTATTTAAATGCCACTTTAAACATGTATATGACACTGCAACACAATTTCCCCATGGGGACAATAAAGTCAGTAAGTAAGTAAGTAAAACAGTTTCAGAGTTGAATGGCTGTGATATGAGAAAACTGAGGATGGATCAACAACATTGTAGTTACTCTGCAATACTAACCTAACTGACAGAGTCAAAAGAAGGAAGCCTGTACAGAATATTCAAAAACATGAATCCTGTTTGCAACAAAGCACTAAAGTAATACTGCAAAAAATGTGGCAAAGCAATTAACTTTTTGTCCTGAATACAAAGTGTTATGTTTGGGGCAAATCCAATACAACACATTACTGAGTACCTCTCTCCATATTTTCTAAAATAGTGGTGGCTGCATCATGTTATGGATATGCTTGTAATAGTTAAGGACTGGAGAGTTTTTCAGGATACAAAAGAAATGGAATAGAGCTAAGCACAGGCAAAATCCTAGAGGAAAACCTGGTTCAGTCTGCTTTCCACCAGACACTGGGAGATGAATTCACCTTTCAGCAGGACAATAACCTAAAATACAGGGTCAAATCTACACTGGAGTTGCATACAAAGAAGACCGTGAATGTTCCTGCGTGGCCGAGTTACTGTTTTGACTGAAATCTACTTGAAAATTTATGGCAAGACCTGAAAGTGGTTGTCTAGCAATGATCAACAACCAATTTGACAAAGCTTGAAGAATTTTGAAAAAATAATCATGGGAAAATGTTGCACAATCCACGTGTGGAATGCTCTTAGAGACTGACCGTGAAAGACTCACAGACTCACAGCTGTAATCGCTGCCAAAGGTGCTTCGACAAAGTTTTGACTCAGGGGTGTGTATTTCATTTTAAATTTATTTGCAAAAATGTCTAAAAACACTTTGTCATTATTAAGTGGTATGTGTGTAGATGGGTAAGAAAAAAAATATTGAATCCATTTTGAATTCAGGCTGTAACACAACAAAATGTAGAATACATCAAGGGGTATGAATACTTTCTGAAGGCACTGGATGTGTATGTGGGTGGGTGTTTTTGTTTGTGTGTGTGTGTGTGTGTGTGTGTGTGTGTGTGTGTGTGTGTGTGTGTGTGTGTGTGTGTGTGTGTGTGTGTGTGTGGGGGGGGGGGGGGGGGTTGTGTATGTGAGGGTGTTTGTGTGTGTGTCGCCAGGCCTGCTCTGAGATCTATCACAGGGTGAGAGAGAGAGAGCGTGATGCTGGGGAAAGAGTGTAGCTGCGGCGAGGCGAGGCCGAGGGTCAGCGCTCTACCCGCCTGCAGACACCAGCCACAGGGGCTATCCATTACTCCCTGCTAATTGGAGTTTCCCTCTGGGTCAGCCGAGCTCACTGTAGTGCCTCCGACGTGGAGGGCCCCATATTATTTCTAACACTATGTCATTCCTGATGTCCTTTTTACCCCCTCTCCTCTCCTCCTTAAAGAAGAAGGGGATTAGGGAAGGAGTGCTAGCCGATCTCCCTCCACCACCACCACCACCATAGCTGGTTAATAAGAAAGGTCTGTGTCTCCTCCCTGGACCATTCATCACGTCAGATGGTAATATCTTCAAAGGTCAGACTGAGTCATTAAGAAAAAAGAGCCTTGGCTAAACTTTCCTGTGGATTTTTTGAGGGTCTAATCACCAAATCTGAAGTGTCTCTTTTGATTGGCTTGTGATGGGTTTCTTTCAACGTGATTGATTACCTTATAAGGGATTACATTCTGCCTGGTCTGTACTGAAGATTTAGGGCTTAATGCAACGTCTCAAATAACAGATTATTGCTGACTTTCAGGTGTAAGAAAAATACATGACAAAATGGTGTAAAATAAGAACAGAGCCCAACATGGTAATAGATAGGGTAGAATCTAGGACAGACTGGAAAAAACAACAATTTGACACAAGCGATAACAAAAAAGATAAAAAGAGGCGAGGAGAGGAGAAGAGATAGAAAGAAAAAGAAGAAAAGATTGAAGGGAAATAAAGCAGTAGAGGAGATAAACACTGCTCCTGTCTGACAAGTGTCACACTTGCGCTTCGATCCAGCCTTCCTCCTGCGCTAATGACTGTCAACATGACAAGCAGGGCAGTCTGAAGGGGGAGAAAATTACTCGCTGAAAAGCAATTGACTGACCGCCATCATTTCTCAGGGAACCAGTGACCTGTGAATATTTCATTATGGGGAAAGTCGTGCGGCCCATACAAATGGGTCCGGGGGCCCGGGGATGTGGATGGCCCTGCCGTCCCCTGGCTGAGACCAGGCAATGGAGGGGGAACCTGGGGCCACGCTGGTCTGTTTCTGCCTGCCTGCCTGGTAGTCTTTTTATTACCACTACAAAGCACTTATTTCAATACAAAGTCAGGGGGAATACATTTACACAGATAGTTACAGGCCATAGTTACAGTTTCAATAGTTGGTGTTGTGTTATAATAGGAGATTGGATGTGTTAGGATAATACAGGTACTGTGTCTACTGAGGTGATATTTGCTTGTCTTTGAGAGGGGAGAGAGAGAGAGAGAGGTAGAGAGAGAGAGAGAGAGAGAGAGAGGTAGAGAGAGAGAGAGAGAGAGAGGTAGAGAGAGAGAGAGAGAGAGAGAGAGAGAGAGAGAGAGAGAGAGAGAGAGAGAGAGAGAGAGATGAGGGGTAGAGAGACAGTCTCATAGATGTCAACAGGTCTAACCCAGACGTTCTTTTGCCCTCTGTGCGACATTCATCTTACATTGAGGGAACATCAGAGGCCTTCGAATGGAGAGGGGCAGGAAGAAAAGAGAAGATGAGAAAATATGAAAGAAAATCAATCCAGCACTAGCTTGATTGATCGGTGGAGTTTTAGACAATTTCATCAGGAGACTCCACTAACCAGAGACGACACGACCCATATTGGAGGGAGAATGCATTGTGGAGATTGATACCCGCATTAGAGGCATCAGGTCGGATAAACACAGCTCTGGCAGTAAATACACTGGGCCCGTTTGCCCCCTCAATGACCACTTAATGCAACAGAAATCCAGGCAGCCCACACTTTTCTTTACAAACTTTGACTTGGCTGGATAATTGAGTCAATTAAGTTCACCATAATCCTTAGCAAGGATCTGTGTCCTCAGAGAAAGTTTAGGGTTTGTGTTATGGTTTGTGTTTTGGTTTATGTTATGGTTTGTGTTTTGGTTTGTGCTATGGTTTGTGTTACGGTTTATGTTACGGTTTGTGTTACGGTTTGAGTTATGGTTGGTGTTATGGTTTGTGTTATGGTTTGTGTTATGGTTTGTGTTATGGTTTGAGTTATGGTTTGTGTTATGGTTTGAGTTATGGTTTGAGTTATGGTTTGTGTTATGGTTTGTGTTATGGTTTGAGTTATGGTTTGTGTTATGGTTTGAGTTATGGTTTGTGTTTTGGTTTGTGTTATGGTTTGTGTTATGGTTTGAGTTATGGTTTGTGTTATGGTTTGAGTTATGGTTTGTGTTATGGTTTGTGTTATGGTTTGTGTTATGGTTTGTGTTATGGTTTGAGTTATGGTTTGTGTTATGGTTTGAGTTATGGTTTGTGTTTTGGTTTGTGTTATGGTTTGTGTTAAGGAGAGAACTATAGATGTTCTCTATTTATCAAAAGGTCTTAGGAAAGAGGCGTGCTTGTGATTCCAATCCAGGTCCTAGTGTTACACATACATTTATGCTCTTCATCAGACTTTACGTATTGAAAATGTACATATCCGTGTGAATCACTTATAAATTATACTTCCCATCAATTCACAATGTTCTACTCACAGCTGCCCTCAAAATGTACATTGAAATACATCTAAAATATACTAACCAACTTCATCCTTCATTCTCAAGTCTACCAAGAAAAGAGTCAAATGGACTGATTGTACAACATCTATTTTTACCTGCTGTAATGAAAGAAACTCCACATTCACCAAGGTAGGTATATATGTCAAGACAGATAGAAATACTACAGAAGAAGAAGGAAAGGACAAAAGGAGCCACCAGGGCCTGATCACATCGGGCTGACAGGAAGTAATGGAGGGTCACAGAGGGTCAGATGACTGATCCAGGGACATTGGACAAAGTAACAATTTCGCCGCTGGGTAAATATTTCAGCAGCGCTTGGTCGTGTAGTGTAGGGCAACCAGACACCCTCTAAAATACAATAAATAGACACCTGTAATAAAACATTCTCCACACAAACACACATATTCTCCGGTGCACACACAAAAACCCTCTTTAAGACACACACACACAAACACACAATGTGGAAAATTCTCAGCTCAAAATTCTCAATAAATACCATCACAGAGAGCTGTCACATAATCATTCTTTTTCCTTTAGCTAAATCACTCAAATATGCTGGGTGGCATAGAGTGGACGTTACCTTTAGTGTGGATGGAAATTCAGCCCTGTATTAATGTATTAAGCAGGAGGAAGAGCGTGACCGTGACTGTTGGTGACATTTGCACTGATCTGCGCTTCAACTCTCTAATGCAACAAAAAGGCGTCTCCGATTCCTGTCTCATATCTAGTTTAAAATGAAAGCCCCAATGATCCTGAAGGATTTTACAGCGTGACAGTGACAAATGAATAAAGAAAGAGAAACTTTGTATGCTCCAGCACATCAGACTGGCACTTCTCCAAATGAGAACTGGAGTGGCCCATTGATGTGGCACCAGGGCTGGTGTGACAGGGCACATGGATGCGATCCATATTTCATTGGCTGAACATCACTTGCACCAGCTAGTGAAATCAAATCCAACTCAACCCCTTTGTTGACTACCCAGGGAGGCCCTTCCGTTCGGTACATCGCCATGAGTAACTAGTCAAAACACAGAGCCTGTCTCTGTTCCAGAACTTCTCCACTGAGGCCCCTGCTGTATACTTGGCCGTTGTTTACTCTGGCCCCAGAGTGGGTTACATGAGGTATTTCCCCCCTCTTACAGTGAGAGAGACGAGGTATGGGGTGGGGGAGGGGTGTGGTGCGTTGGTGGCAGCGGTGGGATACAGTACGTCTCTCATCCTCTGCTCTACATTATTGCATGTCTGCAGTAAAGTTGATTAAAGCACTGGTGCAGATGTGAACCTTTCACCCTCTCTGCCTTTCATCAGTGGCAGGGGGGAGAGCCTTCCCCTCTCTGCTGTGCCGTGTAGGCACACAGCCTTAACTATGAAGGCTATATTACAGTGTCCTTAAAGGATAATCAGAATCTCACCACGGGTAGAATAGGGGATAGGGATGGTGGTTGGAGGTTGGGAGGGGTTGCGTGGTAATGTCTCATTTATCAAACACCTCCAGGATAGGGTACCGCACCCCCACCACCTAACAACATCCTTCTCCTGCCTCCTCAGTGAGACTCTCTTTGAGAATGCATCGATGGATCCTGGTGCACAGTCCTCGTGACAAATTAGTGTGACATGTAATGAACTGGAATATAGTCTTGACTACGGCCATTAGAAAGGGTCCTCCGTAGTCTGTGTGAGTCTGTGTGAGACGTAGTGCTATCCACACCGTAGCTTTGTGCCGTGCACCATGTGAACTCTTAACCCCCATCCCATCTACATGTTCCCCACTCTCCCCCTCCAACACGTCTCTCTCAGTTCCATGTCCTCATCCCCAGCCATTCTCCCACTCTGAAACAACTATCATGGCCACAATGACTTCTAGGACTGGATTCAATAGGTTCTTTAAGAAAGGGGAAAACTGTTGTGCTCAGAAGGAATCAATCAGTGCTTCTCAGCGTAATTCGATTCTATTCACAAAGGGCCAGGGAGGCAATCTTAAAATGGAAATGCCACTTTGCTAGAAGCGGAGGGGAGGCAAGGAGGAGATGTGCGTGAGGAATAGTTTGCATGGTAAAACACTGTCTCATAAGGACACTGCAGCTTTCAATCATGCTGCCATATATTACAAGCCATTACAGTCTATGTGCTGAGTGCAACAAAACTTGGCCTAAGTGGGATATCGTTTTCAGCCTCGCCAAATAATCATGGTGATGTAGCGGGGATCTGGTACTGTTGCTAGTGAATCTCCCACACCTCCCTCTCCCCTCATCCACACAGGCAGGCACGCTGCTGCTGCAGCTATACCACTACCGCCGCGGCTTGTGAACATTTAAATGTGCTCGGCTGACATTTTGCAAACCACAGTCATTTAAAGTGGCTGCCATGGACATATGACACTCCTAGAAAAAAGGGTTCTAAAAGGGTTCTTCCCCATAGGACAACCCTTTTTGGTTCCAGGTAGAACCGTTTAGGGTTCTATGTAGAACCCTTTGTGTTAAGGGTTCTACATGAAACCCAAGAGTTATACCTGGAACCAAAAAGGGTTTTAAGATAGCATTTTTAAACGACTTGTTGCTTCTATCCAGAACTGCTGTTTAGTTTCTAGAACATAAAAACGGATCACATTTTGGGCTAAACCGAGGCTTCAAAAGCTGTTTGATAAAAATTACATTTACATTTTAGTCATTCAGCAGATGTTCTTATCCAGAGCAACTTACAGTTAGTGCACTTATCTTAAGATAGCTAGGTGGAACAACCACATATCACAGTCATATTAAGTACGTTTTCAATAAAGTAGTTATCAGCAAAGTCAATGGTTTAGGAAAAGACAAGTACAGGTAATTCTTCTTTTCCCCCCCTTTTGTGTGTGTGTGTGTGTATGTGCGTGTGTGTGTGTGTGTGGGTGTGTTTGTATGTGTGTGTGTGTATGTATGTGTGTGTGTGTGTGTGTGTGTGTGTGTGTGTGTGTGTATGTGTGTGTATGTGTGTATGTATGTGTGTGTGTGTGTGTGTGTGTGTGTGTGTGTGTGTGTGTGTGTATGTGTGTATGTGTGTGTGTGTGTGTGTGTGTGTGTGTGTGTGTGTGTGTGTGTGTGTGTGTGTGTGTGTGTGTGTGTGTGTGTGTATGTGTGTGTGTGTGGGTGTGTGTGTGTGTATGTGTGTGTGTGGGTGTGTGTGGGTGTGTGTGGGTGTGTGTGTGTGTGTGTGTGTGTGGGGGGGGTATTTCAGATACTCTTTAAAGAGGTAAGGTTAGCAAGGATCTCTTTAAAGAGGTAAGGTTTCAGAAATGTTCGGGAGATGGGCAGGGACTCCGCTGACCTGACATTAGGGAGAAAGCTTGTTCCACCAAATCAAACGTGTTGCTCCATAATCGGAGGACAGGAGAAGAACACCTGCTGATACAGCATGAACCGGTGCAGCCAGTTACTGTGACCAGTATCATTTTGAAACACAGTTAATGTAACAGCATTCATCTCTGTGGGAATAGATGTGAGCTTTAGAACACGTTTCACAAACAAATGTTGCACTGAAAAAAAAGGCTGCAATGGATTTGGTGCTTCTAACACCTCAGCAGTTTTAAGTATGATGTGAAAAATGCAATGTAACACAGAGCTGTCATGACAACTGTGGGATATTTAAGGCACTTACGGTGCTGTACAGTCAATGTTATCTGTCTAAATACTTCTGAAGAAGCCACATGGTTTGTGGGTAAAGTGGGTAAAGCCAGAACGGCTAACTCTGCCTGTGTACAATACGAGTGATCCTGGCCTGTTGGTTCCTCCCAGCGAGCAGGATGTCCCTTATCTCTAGAGCTAAAATGTGGTTGAGGCTCCGGTCAGCTTCCATAACCACTATCTGGTTGTCCCTCCTGCGCCTCTCAGCTTTCACCCCCCTCCCCCACCCCCATCCCTCTGCTGCTCTGGGAAGGCTCAGTTTCTCCAACTCAAACCGGCCACAGTCAGTACAGGATGGGATGGAGATGGAGTGGAAAGGGGTATTGGGGGTTTTAGTATATGTAGACGGGGGACATTGTTAGAGGCAAACCCACAGGACAGTACTGGGGCCCGGCTCCGTCTTGGCACAAAGGCTGGGTACTGGATGTTGAATCATTCATGGAGTCGGTCTATGCCCCATGCAGATGTGCCTGCCGGCCAAGTGCTCCTCTGCTTCCCGCTGCCCAGAAAGTTTGGGAGGAAAGCTAAGCTGCAGCCCAATATGATAATGGAGGAGGCCCACCCTCCAGTAAGGCTGTCGATCATATCCTATGAACAGCATTGATGAATAATCCTCTCTAAGGAGGAAGGAGCTCTTCTCACTTTAGGATGGAACACATTAGATTCCAATGCCAGGACTAAGAGTTGCATAGACCCAAAGCTCTAAATGTGTTTCGGTGTATTAGACCTACATTAAATCAAACATGCACTGCAGTAAATTATCATCAAACCTGTGCCATATAAAATGCACATTTCAAGTACCGCAATTAATCAAACCAATTTAACTGGGTGAAACAAAGCAAAGCAAATGTTACATTTATGCAGTGCAGAAACAATGTGATTTTCCCCTTGTGCAGGTTTGATTGAACCCCTAAGTTTGTGTAGGGAAAAAGCTTCACTCTTTTACGACACCTATCTGAAAGTGAGGCACCATTATCTGTCAAGGACTGTTTATATATAATGTGCACCTGTAGATAAAACCAGCGCTGCTTCTCTTTCATCTAGCATAACGACAAGAATGTCACTATTGTTGTCTGCTCACATTTCCTGATCAAAGTCGCTCAGTTCCCAGACACTCAAATCACACTCATACTTCAGTCTACTGGTTGAACTCTCCGTTGATGAAATCAATACTTCTCTTTGATTTCAGCTGAAAATGACACATCTCTAAACACCATAACAGTCAGATGACAAGAAAACAGAAAACTATTTAACCCCTTGTATTGTGAATAGATACTTTGGTGGAATGGGGTTAACGTGGGGTGTTCGTTACCAATTAACGTTCATTGTGTATGCCAACAAGTTTTGTGTATTTTAGAACTAAAATGTTGCATTTGAAAGGGAACAACTCATTTGATATATTCTTATATAAGAACATTAAGACAGTATTCACACCCCATTACTTTACATTTTGTTGTGTTACTGCCTGAAGTTAAAATTGATTACATTGAGATTTTGTGCGCTGATATACACACATTACCCTATAATGTCAAAGTGGAATTTTGTTTGTAGAACATTTTAGAAATGAATGAAAACGTAAAGTTGAAATGTCTTGAGTCAATAAGTATTCAGCCCTTTGTTATGGCAAGCCTACATAAGTTCAGGAGTAAAAATTGCATAACAAATCGCATAATAAATTGCATGGATTCCGTGTTCAATGGTTAACATGATTAACATGATTTTTGAATAACTACCCCATCTCTGTACCCCACACATACAATTATCTGTAAGGTCCATCAATCGAGGAATGAATTTCAAACACAGATTCAACCACAAAGACCAGGGAGGTTTTTCAATGCCTCGCAAAGAAGGGCACCGATTGGTAGATGTGTAAATAAAAATTACAAAAATAACAGATGCTGAATATAAGTTATTAATTAGGTTTTGGATGGTGTATCAATACACAGAGTCACTAAAAAGATACAGGTGTCCTTCATACCTCCTAACTCCTTGCCGGAGAGGAAGAAAACTGATCAGGGATTTCACCATGAGGCCAATGGTGATTTTAAAACAGTTACAGAGTTTAATGGTTGTGATATGAGACAACTGAGGATTTATTAACAACATTGTAGTTGCTCCACAATACTAACCTAAATGACAGAGTGAAAAGAAGGAAGCCTGTACAAGATAAAAATATATAAAAAACATGCATCCTGTTTGCAACAAGGAAATTAAGTAATACCGCAAAAAAATGTGGCAAAGAAATTAACGTTTTGTCCTGAATACAAAGTGTTATGTCCGGGGCAAATCCAACACATCACTGAGTACTACTCTTCATATTGTCAAGCATGGTGGTGGCTGCATCATGTAATGGGTATGCTTGTCATCGGCAAGGACTAGGGATGTATGGAATTCACCTTTCAGCAGGAAAATAACCTAAAACACAAGGCCAAATATACACTGTGTTGCTTACCATGAGTAGCCTAGTTACAGTTTTGACTAAAATCATCTTGAAAATCTATGGCAAGACCTGAAAATGGCTGTCTAGCCATGATCAACAATCAACTTGACGGAGCTTGAAGAATTTTTTCAATAATAATGGACAAATATTGTACAATCCAGGTGTGCAAAGCTCTTAGAGACTTACCCAGAAAGACTCACAGATGCAATCGCTGCCAAAGGTGCTTCTGCAAAGTATTGATGTAGGGGTGTGTATTTAATTTTAAATTTCAATACACTTGCTAAAATTTCGAAAAACATGTTTTCACTTTGTCATCATGGGGTATTGTGTGTAGATGGGTGAGAAAAAAAATCATATTTAATCCATTTTGAATTCAGGCTGTAACACAACAAAATGTGGAATAAGTAAAGGGGTATGAATACTTTCTGAATGGACTGTATTTTCAGAACGTCTCAAATGATTTATTTTGGGTGAAACGGAAAAGGTAAACAAATACATACTTCTACACTGGCAATCTTGATTGTCATTTCACTGAATAACTCAACCAAAACTCACCAGAATACGCCAGCGGATAAAAAGGACGACATTCCATTTGTGAGATTGTTTTGATGCAGTGCTTATCGGCCTCATTCAACGCTGAGACTGCTGCTGCATTGGCAATGCTAATCGACATGTGAATGAGGCGAGGGAGGGAAGTGGATTCAGCGAGTGTATTGCTCTCCTCACTGTAACCCCTCCACTCTCAGAATAGCCCCCAGCTTTATCTTCAGCTGCTTCGTGAGTGCTTGCCTGTAGCTTCAGCCTTCTGTATTTTTGCAAAAGGGACAACAAAACACTTGTTTCTTGGGCGTTGGGGAAAAGCCTGAATCTGAGAGGATTACAGTCACAACGGGGATCTCAGCAGTCTCTCACATGCGCCGAGACACACACTCTTTCTCGCAGTGGTTGCCGAGTGGGAATGAACTGCTCTACAAAGGCCAGGGCCTTGGCAAGGTAATTAACCCAGGGTGCTTGTTTCACATGGCAGAGTCCATTAAGTGCCATGTCACATTGATGTCAGGGTAAAGGGAGCAGGCACACGCGCACACACATACACACACGCACACACGCGCATGCATGCACTCACAGTCTGAGGACGGACCAAAAGCAGAATGAGTAGTGGAGATAAGTGAGAGAGAAAGAGAAACAGAAACAGGGGAGGGGTGAAGTGGCAGGCTGCTAGGCCTCTCTAATCAGTAGTAGTCCAACTCCCCTCCAGGTTTGGCCATCAATCGGCAGGCAGCTCTACCAGCCTGGCCCAGCCTGGCCCAGCCTGGCCCAGCCTATATTGGCTCTAATTGCCCTGTCTTGGTTACCACCCCCCCAGCTGTCCAAGCAAAATGGCCCCACACTGATGGACCCACAGTTCTGCTGGCAGAGCATGGAAATGGTCTGTGATTTAAGGCCATTAGGCACAGATGACCACACAGAGCTGTCAGAGAGAGAAGGCCAGGCCAGGCCACAACAGCAGCGTGGGTAGTAGGCATTAGCTAAAGAAGGAAGTGGGCACACTCATCTCCCTAAACCGCGACAATGAACAAACCACCAAGGCGGTGGGACTTTAACACACACACTCCTCTCAGAGTAGCGCTAGGTCTCAGATAACATTGTCCCCACAGAAGTGACTTCCACACACCCTAACTGAGGTTTATCTCCCACTTAACAGATGAGCCAGAGGAAACAAGAGAGCCACTCAGGGATGGAGTAGAGAGGATAGCAGCTATAGAAAGATGGAGAGAGACAGAGGGAGAGAGAGAGGGAGGGGAGGTAAAGACAAAGCAGCAAAGTGAAACCGTTCTAGCAGGAGTTGCATTGTTAGTGATGCCGACATAGAAGGTGTGGTGGCTGGGGTTGGGAGAGGTAGGGAGAGGAGGGGAGGGGAGGGGGAGGAGAGACAGAAAGGGGAAATGAGGGCAGGCAGGTTTCTCCATCTCCCCTTTAAGCTGGAATGTAACTTTTTGGGAACCCGACCAAATTCATGTAGAATTATGAAATATAGATCTGTCATTCTCATTGAAAGAAAGTCTAAGAAGTAGTAGATTTTGTTCTATGTGTGCTATTTCTATGCTTTCCGTTCTTAAGTTTCGTTTTTGCGTCTGTTACTTTCGGTTTCATACACCAGCTTCAAACAGCTGAAAAAAAATGTGGTTATGGAAAATATATTTCACAGCGGTTTAGATGGTACAATGATTTTCTACACTATACTTGCTTTTTTTGCCACATAAACTGAAACTAAGTGAACTATTCGAATTTTTGCAACCAGGAAATGGCGGAGCGATTTCTGCATATTGTACCTTCAAGATGAGGATCACATTGAGTGTTGCCTTAAAGTTGATTACATGGAGTGCGGTGTGAGCGGTGGGGCCGTGGCGGAGCACGCTGACGGATGGGTCTGTGCCCGCGGTTCTTTGAGCTACCAACATAACATACCGCCCAGAGCAGAGCAGTGAAAGCAGCAATTAAATCAGGGGACTGACTGGACTGAGACTCAGACAGACATCCAGCCAGCCAGACCACACCACACCGCCCAGACTGACTGGACACTGTGCTGATTTGTGCACTGTCCCCGAGAATAGAGCCATGTATTTTTAATCAATGTCAAAGTGATGCAGTGCATGTTTTCCTAAAAAAAATCCACTAACAAACACTAATGCAGAAACACTAACCCCCAGAGGGGCTTGCAGCAGGCTGACACACACTGGACCCAACCTTCCAGAGACTGACCTGAACATCTTACCTCAGTCTTACTTTAAATCTACAACACAAAGAAAAATTGCCCAACCTGTTTATTTTTTAGCACAATACGATACAGGAGATGGAAAGGGTTGCAATTTACCCAGCCAATTAAGATCTTAATAATGTTACAATATTAAATAGTTTAAAAAAAATCCCAATTATAATAATGCAGTGGGACTGCAGGCTGATAATTAGAGATTGGTGGATCCATTGCCATCCCTCAGGGCAGACACATGCTGACGTTCCTGCAGGTTATCTGGTATCGGGAATCATTCCTGAAGCATAAACAAGCCAGGGAGATAGGCTGGCTGCCCTCCAAAAGGCTGTCTCCTCACTTTTACAGGCCTCTTTTCCCCTTTCAGCTAATTCAGCCCCAAATATCAGCAAGCAGACAATGCCCAGTCAAAATGAGAGAGAGAGAGAGAAACGGGTAGAGAGAGAGGAGGGAGAGAGGAGGGGGAGAGAGAGAGAGAGAGAGAGAGAGAGAGAGAGAGAAACGGGTAGAGAGAGAGGAGGGAGAGAGAGAGAGACAGAGAGAGAGAGAGAGAAAAAGGAGGGACGATGGGGTGAAGGTAGGAAATAGAAGCCAACGAGGTAAGATACTGTATGTAGTTAAGTTGCAAAAAAGGTAAAATTACAAGTGTATTCCACTCACATAACCAAGGTCTGACACAACTAAAGTGGTCAAAACATGCGTTTGAGAAAGGGAGGTAGAACGGGAGAGAGAAAAAGAGAGATCATGCCTTATTTCTCCTCCCTGAGAACAGACAGTTGACAGTGAAAGCCATGGTACAAAAGATCATTTAAGCCAAAGACCATTGACCTAGGGAGGATGCTCACTGATCCCTCACTGAAACATGGTGCATTAAAGGGCTTCTAGATGATTGCTTTAGAGTTATGGGACTACAGTACACGGACAGGCACAGGCAGAGCTGTTGGCGTAAATGAATTCAGAGCCACAGCTCTGTGAGAAGACATTATTCTCTTAACTTCGCTGGCTCTTTTATTGGTACACAAGACTGTTTACAGTCTTGGCCCCCATTTGGAACCAACCATGTAATCTGACAACGAGTTCAATTTGACGATAAACATGATGGAATTATCACAGTCCAGATGTGCAGAAACACTCTCCCTTATCACAAGGAAATTGTCAAACACAATCTATATAAAAAGGTGTTATAAACAGGTGTGTTATAAACAGAAGACTTGAGAACGACCCCTGAACTCACTGGAGCCCTGCGATGGACAGGAGGCGCATCCGTGTTGAGGATGCCTCATCAGTCAACAGACAGGCTCTGCATAGTTTAACACACTATAAAATATTAATTTGCTAAGTGGTACAGCCTTTTGCCCTTTGAGAGGCTCATGCATTGTTTAGGCTGCCGAGAGGAGGAGGTGAGTAGTGGTGGTGGTGAGAGGAGGAGGTGGGTAGTAGTGGTGGTGAGAGGAGGAGGTGGGTAGTGGTGGTGGTGAGAGGAGGAGGTGAGTAGTGGTGGTGGTGAGAGGAGGAGGGTGAGTATGTGGTGGTGGTGAGAGGAGGAGTGAGTAGTGGTGGTGGTGTGAGAGGAGGAGGTGGGTAGTGGTGGTGGTGAGAGGAGGCGGTGAGTAGTGGTGGTGGTGAGAGGAGGAGGTGAGTAGTGGTGGTGGTGGTGAGAGGAGGAGGTGGGTAGTGGTGGTGGTGAGAGGAGGAGGTGGGTAGTGGTGGTGGTGAGAGGAGGAGGTGGGTAGTGGTGGTGGTGAGCGGAGGAGGTGAGTAGTGGTGGTGGTGAGAGGAGGAGGTGAGTAGTGGTGGTGGTGAGAGGAGGAGGTGAGTAAGTTGGTGGTGGTGAGAGGAGGGAGGTGAGTAGTGGTGGTGTGGTGAGAGGGAGGAGGTGAGGTAGTGTGGTGTTAGGAGGTGGTAGTGGTGGTTGTGAGAGGAGGAGGTGGAGTAGTGGTGGTGGTGAGAGGAGGAGGTGGGTAGTGGTGGTGGTGAGAGGAGGAGGTGGGTAGTGGTGGTGGTGAGAGGGAGGAGGTGAGTAGTGGTGGTGGTGAGAGGAGGCGGTGAGTAGTGGTGGTGGTGGACGAGGAGGAGGTGAGTAGTGGGTGGTGGTGAGAGGAGGAGGTGGAGTAGTGGTGGTGGTGAGAGGAGGAGGTGAGTAGTGGTGGTGGTGAGAGGAGGAGGTGGGTAGTGGTGGTGGTGATGAGGAGGAGGTGAGTAGTGGTGGTGGTGAGAGGAGGAGGGAGTAGTGGTGGTGGTGAGAGGAGGAGGTGAGTAAGTGGTGGTGGTGAGAGGAGGAGGTGGTAGTGGTGGTGGTGGAGGAGGAGGTGGTAGTGGTGGTGGTGAGAGGAGGAGGTGAGTAGTGGTGGTGGTGAGAGGAGGAGGTGGGTAGTGGTGGTGGTGAGAGGAGGAGGTGAGTAGTGGTGGTGGTGAGAGGAGGAGGTGGGTAGTGGTGGTGGTGAGAGGAGGAGGTGAGGTAGTGGTGGGTGGTGAGAGGAGGAGGTGAGTAGTGGTGGTGGTGAGAGGAGGAGGTGAGTAGTGGTGGTGGTGAGAGTAGGAGGGTGAGTAGTGGTGGTGGTGAGAGGAGGAGGTGAGTAGTGGTGGTGGTGAGAGGAGGAGGTGAGTAGTGGTGGTGGTGAGAGGAGGAGGTGGGTAGTGGTGGTGGTGAGAGAGGAGGTGGTATTGGTGGTGGGAGAGAGGGGTGGTAGTGGTGGTGGTGAGAGGAGGAGGTGAGTAGTGGTGGTGGTGAGAGGAGGAGGTGGGTAGTGGTGGTGGTGAGAGGAGGAGGTGAGTAGTGGTGGTGGTTGAGAGGAGGAGGTGAGGTAGTGGTGGTGGTGAGAGGAGGAGGGGAGTAGTGGTGGTGGTGAGAGGAGGAGGTGAGTAGTGGTGGTGGTGGGTGAGAGGAGGAGGTGGGTAGTGGTGGTGGTGAGAGGAGGCGGTGGGAGTAGTGGTGGTGGTGAGAGGAGGAGGTGAGGAGTGGTGGTGGTGGTGAGAGGAGGAGGTGGGTAGTGGTGGTGGTGAGAGGAGGAGGTGGGTAGTGGTGGTGGTGAGAGGAGGAGGTGGGTAGTGGTGTGGTGAGGAGGAGGAGGAGGTGGGTAGTGGTGGTGGTGAGAGGAGAGGTGAGTAGTGGTGGTGGTGAGAGGAGGAGGTGAGTAGTGGTGGTGGTGAGAGGAGGAGGTGAGTAGTGGTGGTGGTGAGAGGAGGAGGTGAGTAGTGGTGGTGGTGGTGAGAGGGGAGGTGGGGTAGTGGTGGTGGTGAGTGAGGGAGGGGTGGTGAGAGTGGGGTGGTGAGAGGAGGAGGTGGGTAGTGGTGGTGGTGAGAGGAGGAGGTGAGTAGTGGTGGTGGTGAGAGGAGGAGGTGAGTAGTGGTGGTGGTGAGAGGAGGAGGTGAGTAGTGGTGGTGGTGGTGAGAGGAGGAGGTGGGTAGTGGTGGTGGTGAGAGGAGGCGGTGAGGTAGTAGTGGTGGTGGTGAGGAGGAGGTGAGTAGTGGTGGTGGTGAGAGGAGGAGGTGGGTAGTGGTGGTGGTGAGAGGAGGAGGTGGGTAGTGGTGGTGGTGAGAGGAGGAGGTGGGTAGTGGTGGTGGTGAGAGGAGGAGGTGGGTAGTGGTGGTGGTGAGAGGAGGAGGTGAGTAGTGGTGGTGGTGAGAGGAGGAGGTGGGTAGTGGTGGTGGGAGAGGAGGAGGTGAGTAGTGGTGGTGGTGAGAGGAGGAGGTGAGTAGTGGTGGTGGTGAGAGGAGGAGGTGAGTAGTGGTGGTGGTGAGAGGAGGAGGTGAGTAGGTGGTGGTGGTGAGAGGAGGAGGTGAGTAGTGGTGGTGGGTGAGAGGAGGAGGTGAGTAGTGGTGGGGGGTGAGAGGAGGAGGTGGGTTTAGTGGTGGGTGGTGAGAGGAGGAGGTGGGTAGTGGTGGTGGTGAGAGGAGGAGGGGGGTAGTGGTGGTGGTGAGAGGAGGAGGTGAGTAGTGGTGGTGGTGAGAGGAGGAGGTGGGTAGTGGTGGTGGTGAGAGGAGGAGGTGAGTAGTGGTGGTGGTGAGAGGAGGAGGTGGAGTAGTGGTGGTGGTGAGAGGAGGAGGGGTGAGTAGTGGTGGTGGTGAGAGGAGGAGGTGGGTAGTGGTGGTGGTGAGAGGAGGAGGGGGTAGTGGTGGTGGTGAGAGGAGGAGGTGGGGTGAGTGGTGGTGGTGGTGAGAGGAGGAGGGGGGTAGTGGTGGTGGTGAGAGGAGGAGGGAGTAGTGGTGGTGGTGAGAGGAGGAGGTGAGTAGTGGTGGTGGTGAGAGGAGGAGGTGAGTAGTGGTGGTGGTGAGAGGAGGAGGTGAGTAGTGGTGGTGGTGAGAGGAGGAGGTGAGTAGTGGTGGTGGTGAGAGGAGGAGGTGGGTAGGTGGTGGTGGTGAGAGGAGGAGGGGGTGAGTAGTGGTGGTGGTGAGAGGAGGAGGGGAGTAGTGGTGGTGGTGAGAGGAGGAGGTGAGTAGTGGTGGTGGTGAGAGGAGGAGGTGAGTAGTAGTGGTGGTGGTGAGAGGAGGAGGTGAGTAGTGGTGGTGGTGGGAGGAGGTGAGTAGTGGTGGTGGTGAGGGAGGAGGTGAGTAGAGTAGTGGTGGTGGTGGAGGAGGAGGAGAGTAGTGAGAGGAGGAGGTGGTGGTGGTGAGAGGAGGAGGTGAGTAGTGGTGGTGGTGAGGAGGAGGAGGTGAGTAGTGGTGGTGGTGAGAGGAGGAGGTGAGTAGTGGTGGTGGTGAGAGGAGGAGGTGAGTAGTGGTGGTGGTGAGAGGAGGAGGTGGGTAGTGGTGGTGGTGGTGAGAGGAGGAGGTGGGTAGTGGTGGTGGTGAGAGGGAGTGGGGAGTCGTGGTGGTGGTGGAGGCGGAGGTGAGTAGTGGTGGTGGTGAGAGGAGGAGGGAGTAGTGGTGGTGGTGAGAGGAGGAGGTGAGTAGTGTGGTGGTGGTGAGAGGAGGAGGTGAGTAGTGGTGGTGGTGAGAGGAGGAGGTGATGTAGTGTGTGGTGGTGAGAGGAGGAGGTGAGTAGTGGTGGTGGTGAGAGGAGGAGGTGAGTAGTGGTGGTGGTGAGAGGAGGAGGGTGAGTAGTGGTGGTGGTGAGAGGAGGAGGTGAGTAGTGGTGGTGGTGAGAGGAGGAGGTGAGTAGTGGTTGGTGGTGAGAGGAGGAGGTGAGTAGTGGTGGTGGTGAGAGGAGGAGGTGAGTAGTGGTGGTGGTGAGAGGAGGAGGTGAGTAGTGGTGGTGGTGAGAGGAGGAGGTGGGTAGTGGTGGTGGGAGAGGAGGAGTGAGTAGTGGTGGTGGTGAGAGGAGGAGGTGAGTAGTGGTGGTGGTGAGAGGAGGAGGTGAGTAGTGGTGGTGGTGAGAGGAGGAGGGAGTAGTGGTGGTGGTGAGAGGAGGAGGTGGGTAGTGGTGGTGGTGAGAGGAGGAGGTGAGTAGTAGTGGTGGTGGTGAGAGGAGGCGGTGAGTAGTGGTGGTGGTGAGAGGAGGAGGTGAGTAGTGGTGGTGGTGGTGAGAGGAGGAGGGTGAGTAGTGGTGGTGGTGAGAGGAGGAGGTGAGTAGTGTGGTGGTTGAGAGGAGGAGGGGGTAGTGGTGGTGGTGAGAGGAGGAGGTGAGTAGTGGTGGTGGTGAGAGGAGGAGGTGGGTAGTGGTGGTGGTGAGAGGAGGAGGTGAGTAGTGGTGGTGGTGAGAGGAGGATGGTGGAGTAGTGGTGGTGGTGAGAGGAGGAGGTGAGTAGTGGTGGTGGTGAGAGGAGGAGGTGTAGTGTGGTGGTGAGAGGAGGAGGTGAGTAGTGGTGGTGGTGAGAGGAGGAGGTGAGTAGTGGTGGTGGTGAGAGGAGGAGGTGAGTAGTGGTGGTGGTGAGAGGAGGAGGTGGGTAGTGGTGGTGGTGAGAGGAGGAGGTGAGTAGTGGTGGTGGTGAGAGGAGGAGGGTGAGTAGTGGTGGTGGTGAGAGGAGGAGGTGAGTAGTGGTGGTGGTGAGAGGAGGAGGTGAGTAGTGGTGGTGGTGAGAGGAGGAGGTGAGTAGTGGTGGTGGTGAGAGGAGGAGGTGAGTAGTGGTGGTGGTGAGAGGAGGAGGTGGGTAGTGGTGGTGGTGAGAGGAGGAGGTGAGTAGTGGTGGTGGTGAGAGGAGGAGGTGAGTAGTGGTGGTGGTGAGAGGAGGAGGTGGGTAGTGGTGGTGGTGAGAGGAGGAGGTGAGTAGTGGTGGTGGTGAGAGGAGGCGGTGAGTAGTGGTGGTGGTGAGAGGAGGAGGTGAGTAGTGGTGGTGGTGGTGAGAGGAGGAGGTGAGTAGTGGTGGTGGTGAGAGGAGGAGGTGAGTAGTGGTGGTGGTGAGAGGAGGAGGTGGGTAGTGGTGGTGGTGAGAGGAGGAGGTGAGTAGTGGTGGTGGTGGGGAGGAGGTGAGGTAGTGGTGGTGGTGAGAGGAGGAGGTGGGTAGTGGTGGTGGTGAGAGGAGGAGGTGAGTAGTGGTGGTGGTGAGAGGAGGAGGTGAGTAGTGGTGGTGGTGAGAGGAGGAGGTGAGTAGTGGTGGTGGTGAGAGGAGGAGGTGAGTAGTGGTGGTGGTGAGAGGAGGAGGTGAGTAGTGGTGGTGGTGAGAGGAGGAGGTGAGTAGTGGTGGTGGTGAGAGAGGAGGTGGGTAGTGGTGGTGGTGAGAGGAGGAGGTGAGTAGTGGTGGTGGTGAGAGGAGGAGGTGAGTAGTGGTGGTGGTGAGAGGAGGAGGTGAGTAGTGGTGGTGGTGAGAGGAGGAGGTGAGTAGTGGTGGTGGTGAGAGGCGGAGGTGAGGTAGTGGTGGTGGTGAGAGGAGGAGGTGAGTAGTGGTGGTGGTGAGAGGAGGAGGTGAGTAGTGGTGGTGGTGAGAGGAGGAGGTGAGTAGTGGTGGTGGTGAGAGGAGGAGGTGAGTAGTGGTGGTGGTGAGAGGAGGAGGTGAGTAGTGGTGGTGGTGGTGAGAGGAGGAGGTGGGTAGTGGTGGTGGTGAGAGGAGGAGGTGAGTAGTGGTGGTGGTGAGAGGAGGAGGTGGGTAGTGGTGGTGGTGAGAGGAGGAGGTGAGTAGTGGTGGTGGTGAGAGGAGGCGGTGAGTAGTGGTGGTGGTGAGAGGAGGAGGTGAGTAGTGGTGGTGGTGGTGAGAGGAGGAGGTGGGTAGTGGTGGTGGTGAGAGGAGGAGGTGAGTAGTGGTGGTGGTGAGAGGAGGAGGGAGTAGTGGTGGTGGTGAGAGGAGGAGGTGGGTAGTGGTGGTGGTGAGAGGAGGAGGTGGGTAGTGGTGGTGGTGAGAGGAGGAGGTGGGTAGTGGGTGGGGTGGGTGGTGGGAGGGGGCGGTGAGTAGTGGTGGTGGTGGGAGGGGGCGGTGAGTAGTGGTGGTGGTGAGAGGGGGCGGTGAGTAGTGGTGGTGGGAGGGGGTGGTGAGTAGTGGTGGTGGTGAGAGGGGGCGGTGAGTTATTAATATCCTAATAGGTGAAGTAGGCCAGTCACAATGGTCCATCAGGAAAAACATTGTACAATACTGTAGTTTGGGCTCAGCTAATGAAAGCCACTGTCTCAATTCTGCCACACGATACCACATCAGGGCTATATCAAATGAAAGGGACTGCATTTATCTATCCGTACGAATAATGGGCATTAATTTTCAACTAATTGAAAATAACTTCTGGCTAATTTACCCTAGGGCTCGGACCATATCAGCAAGTGCTAAATTACTGCCAATTGACCGTGGGCTGATGGTTGCAAGACAAATCAAGCTGAAAGCAAGACCCTAGAGGACTGGCACGAGGCTTGGAGAATGGCAGCTCTGGTCGAGCCCTGTGACATTCTGGATAAGACATGGTGGAGGTGTCACATTCTTCAAACTCCCAGTCCCCTACTACTAATATGATGCAGTATCACTTCCCTCCCTCTCATGCTCCCGGCCACAACCCACACTAATGCCTGGGCCAGCAGTAGTCACAGCATTCCCGGCAAACACAGCCCAATCTTTAACCTCGTTACAGTGCGCATGATATACTTTGCAAGCGGGGGCCAAGGGTTTATCCATTATGAATGAGACCCATATTACTCCGGGCATTAGCAATGTATGAGCTGGGATTTAGAAGCACAAGGTCTGGGATTTTTCTGCCTCCTTGTTCTTCCCCTAGCACCTCTTCCTTCTTTCCCTCCCATCCACTAACACAGTGCTGTTCCTTGCCACGTGCTCCGGCTCGAACACTGCCTGACTGGCTCCCATCTCCATCACAACCCGCCTTACAGTAACTCTTCCCTGACAGCTCGTCGAGGTTGGGCCCTGCCTGTCCGATCCCAAGCTCCTTTACTCTGATGCTGGGAGTTTGAAAAGGCAGGGCCCTGCCTGGGGCTGCAGCAGTCAACTGATCTCTGCTTTTGCTCTCTCCATCGCTCCCCGCGCTAACCCAGCCGACCCTACCCACCCTCACTGGCATAGCCCTGTCTCTTTCAGTCTGATCTCGCATGTCTAATACCTTTGTGATAGTATTTGATCTTGCAAAGCCCCCCAACTGAAATTTTTATGAAATGCCACAAAAAAAAACAGAAAAAAACCATGAAGACAGCAGCTCCTTATTCATCTGTATATATAACACAGATCAAAATACAGTTTTCAGAAGACTGTGAATATGGTGTGTGTATGGTAGAAACCGGCACTGTTGGTGGGCAGCACAGTAACAAAGAGGCAGTAATAAACCATTTTTAGAGCCTATCGCCAGCTGAATCAGAACTAAATGATACATGCATATACCCCTCCCCCATCTACCACACACACCAGCACTAACAAACAACTAATCAATTCTGTGGGAGCGTTAGTGAGGGAGTCCTAGTAATGGCGAAGGCCTCTATACTGCTTAGCTCGGTGATTCTGATCGTGAGGGGAGGGTGAGGTGGGCTGGGGAGATGCAGCATGTGCTAGTGCTCTCCATGGAGCTCTGAACTCCCCAGGGCTGCACCCCTCTTCTCCCCCTCCCTTCCCTCTCTATTGCAGGGGAACAAGATTACAGAGGCCCCCAGGGAGAGCCCATCTCCCAGCGTGCATCAGGGTACCCTGCTGTTCGCCTGAACAAGAGACGCACTTCAAAATGTCTTGCTGCTTCTAACATTGGGGGGCTCTGATCCAGCATTTGCCGTGCTTTTAAAAATGATCACAACAGCGACTCAAACGATTAACCCTGACCAAGTGGCTCTGGGTTTGAATGGAAAATTGCCCGTGATGACCAGCAACATCTCTGGACACTGGGGAGACGAGACGAGATGTAAAGTCTGGTTCAGAGCCATAATGACTGTGAAACCGCAGACTGAGCCATTAATGGACAAGGTAAAGTATGTCCACTCATCCCTTGTCATCCTCCATGTAAAAGGAAATAAATACAATCTGGTGGGTTTCAGCCACAACAAATGGAGGACAGGAAGGATCGCAGCGTGGCGAGGGGAGCAGCGGAGCGACGAGAGGCCTGAACGAGGCCTATTATGACAGGAAGTTCCACTCATCAGCCATTCAGGGCTCTGTAAGAGGAGACATAAATCAATGGCATGCCAATTATGACACCACACTGAGCAGTGTGAGTGCAGGGAATTAGCCGCGCAAATCAGAGGATCAGGTTCAGTTAGATGGGCTCCTCTGGAGTGGAGGGTGGGAACAAAACCACCGCAGGGAGGATGGTGGGAGGAGAGAGAGCTGGAGGGAGAAAATAGAAGACAGAAGAAGGAAGAAGAGAGAAGGCAGACATCTGATGAAATGTGAAGAAGTTCATAAAAAAAATGTAAATCAACCCTATCAAATCCATTCCTCTGCCTGTAGAGTTGGGATATAAAACTAGCTACACCTGGATGGAAGAAAGCTAAAGAGCCACTGTAAGCCCATTAGCCAGTCTTCACTAAGCCTGAGAGGAGGAGTGAGGTGTCTGTGCTATGAGACCACAGCCGTCAACAACACTTCTCATATCTTACACTTTCACACAGAGATCTCTCCAGAATATAAAAATGTATGTTCACCTCACCTCCCCTGCAATCACGCAGACATCTCTGTCGATCAGGGGGGAACCTGCCCGCAGCACGCAGGTTCTACACAGGACGTGGCTATGGGCCTGAACACGGAACACGCCGCCCCGACACCACTGAGCACAGCTGTTTCCCAGAACTTTGATTCTGATTAATTAGAAATAGAAGAGCCTATTAAAGTCATTAACATATATCTAAAGTATGCAGGGGGATGTATGCAGGGGGATGTGCACCAAAGGGTATGCAGCATGCACAGTAATGTAGTGCATATATTAAAGAAAGATCTGCAACCAGCACTTGAAAGAGCATATCTTGTAAAATCTTACATATATTATTTATCACTCAGACATCAAAAACGAGACTTTGTAATAACCATTTTAAAATTGATATGTAAAGGTACTGCAGTTTCTGAAAGTGCAAATCCACCCAAAAGTGTACACGAGACAGGGCGTGAAATAATTCTCCATATCCAGGTCAAACGTAACACACAATATCATACACCATATTGATGTACTGTATATTATATACACTACAATAAAACACATTACTGTTCATGAATGTTTCAGAGTTCAGTGTGATGGTAATACTAGTGGGACTGTGGTGTGATGGTAATACTAGTGGGACTGTGGTGTGATGGTAATACTAGTGGGACTGTGGTGTGATCTACACTGTTCAGTGTGATGGTAATACTAGTGGGACTGTGGTGTGATCTACACTGTTCAGTGTGATGGCAATACTAGTGGGACTGTGGTGTGATGGTAATACTAGTGGGACTGTGGTGTGATCTACACTGTTCAGTGTGATGGTAATACTAGTGGGACTGTGGTGTGATGGTAATACTAGTGGGACTGTGGTGTGATCTACACTGTTCAGTGTGATGGTAATACTAGTGGGACTGTGGTGTGATCTACACTGTTCAGTGTGATGGTAATACTAGTGGGACTGTGGTGTGGTGGTAATACTAGTGGGACTGTGGTGTGATGGTAATACTAGTGGGACTGTGGTGTGATGGTAATACTAGTGGGACTGTGGTGTGATCTACACTGTTCAGTGTGATGGTAATACTAGTGGGACTGTGGTGTGATGGTAATACTAGTGGGACTGTGGTGTGATGGTAATACTAGTGGGACTGTGGTGTGATCTACACTGTTCAGTGTGATGGTAATACTAGTGGGACTGTGGTGTGATGGTAATACTAGTGGGACTGTGGTGTGATCTACACTGTTCAGTGTGATGGTAATACTAGTGGGACTGTGGTGTGATGGTAATACTAGTGGGACTGTGGTGTGATGGTAATACTAGTGGGACTGTGGTGTGATCTACACTGTTCAGTGTGATGGTAATACTAGTGGGACTGTGGTGTGATGGTAATACTAGTGGGACTGTGGTGTGATCTACACTGTTCAGTGTGATGGTAATACTAGTGGGACTGTGGTGTGATGGTAATACTAGTGGGACTGTGGTGTGGTGGTAATACTAGTGGGACTGTGGTGTGATCTACACTGTTCAGTGTGATGGTAATACTAGTGGGACTGTGGTGTGATGGTAATACTAGTGGGACTGTGGTGTGATGGCAATACTAGTGGGACTGTGGTGTGATCTACACTGTTCAGTGTGATGGTAATACTAGTGGGACTGTGGTGTGATCTACACTGTTCAGTGTGATGGTAATACTAGTGGGACTATGGTGTGATGGTAATACTAGTGGGACTGTGGTGTGATCTACACCGTTCAGTGTGATGGTAATACTAGTGGGACTGTGGTGTGATCTACACTGTTCAGTGTGATGGTAATACTAGTGGGACTGTGGTGTGATGGTAATACTAGTGGGACTGTGGTGTGATCTACACTGTTCAGTGTGATGGTAATACTAGTGGGACTGTGGTGTGATGGTAATACTAGTGGGACTGTGGTGTGATGGTAATACTAGTGGGACTGTGGTGTGATCTACACTGTTCAGTGTGATGGTAATACTAGTGGGACTGTGGTGTGGTGGTAATACTAGTGGGACTGTGGTGTGATCTACACTGTTCAGTGTGATGGTAATACTAGTGGGACTGTGGTGTGATGGTAATACTAGTGGGACTGTGGTGTGATCTACACTGTTCAGATGGAGAACAACAGGAAGTCCAGTATAAGATATTGTTACTATTAGGAGAAACTCAACTATCATTAGTAAGTCAAGCAGGAAACTGGATAGGCTCATAATACAGCATTAACATGATCTGGTCTTGTCCACGGTTACAGTGAGACATAAATCGTAAAGGATTTCAATACTCGGAAACACAAACATTAGCATATATTGAAGTATAGATTGTGTGTCAGCGATGCGATAGAGATGTATCCTCTGTGTGTCTAATCCCTCATCACCTCCACAAAATGAAGTACACACTCCGCAGCAGGACAAGTGTCATTCTGGACGGCCATAGCTACTCAGTCTACTGTGTCTGTGTGATATCCAAAGCCTGCCTGACTGTCAACCCTCTGTAATTTGGGCCACAATTCATCGCATGACAGATGAATGTTTTAATTGTACGCTGACCTTGATGAAATTAATGGATGCTATATTTCAAATAGGAGTCCAAGGGGTGATGTAGGGAGTGTGTGTGTGTGTGTGTGTGTTTGTGCTGGTGGAAGTCTTTCTCCACATGTCAGATTGAGTGTGTTAAATGTCCTAGGGGA
Organism: Salmo trutta; assembly: GCF_901001165.1. Taxonomy (NCBI): domain Eukaryota; kingdom Metazoa; phylum Chordata; class Actinopteri; order Salmoniformes; family Salmonidae; genus Salmo; species Salmo trutta. The sequence continues at coordinate 57,846,976 of NC_042957.1, forward strand.
AATCTCCATCTTAGAGCCTTGGTGGAGGTTTTCATACTGCCAAGCTCTGAATATCCCTACTCTTGGTTCAATCCACAGCTGTTTACCAAGTCTTATTCCGAAGATGTACATAGAAATTGAAGGGAGAACCTAATCTGTGCGTGGGCACCACGGTATGCTTGCTCAGTATGGCTATTCATGCCTGGGACACGAACATCAAATCCCCAGAGAATACAGCTGCCAAGATGAGATGTGTTTATACAGGGATTTTGGTTTGGGATTTTTACAATTGGATATGAAACCTACTGTCAAAAAGTGCACTGAGGGTTTTTTGTAGAAAAAATGTTGTGGGGGGAAAACGAACTCAATATACTTAAAAATGACTAAAACCAAAATAAAACTGTGTAGAAATGATAATGACCCTACATTCATACAGTTTCTTGACTGTGTTCATAAAATCATCAAAACCAAAAGCTAGACAGTCAGGAAGCATCCAAAATTCCAAAAACGATGGATAGAGGACTATCTGTTGCCAATTTTGCCAGCGAGAACATATAACACATTTTCCGTCCGGCCCTCAGGACCATGCAAAAGAGCGATTGCCCCCCCCCCGTAAAAATGAGTTTGACACCCCTGCTCTACGTTGTTGTTGCGCTCTACTGTACCTACACACTGTCAACAATACCTCAGCATGGTGCAATGGCTAGTAAAGTAGAGGTGGGTGGGGTTATAGAAACAGAAATGATTCCATTCATATTGGTGTTAGCAGAGCGGTCCGTCTCTCCCTCCCCTTTCTCTTCCTCATTGCAGGTCTTACTGAGAGCGGTCTAGCATGGAGTGGGCTAGTTTTTTTTCCTTCACAAAAGGCTTAGAGAGTGGTCTCTTTAAAAGGTTAACAATGGGCCATGCCAATCTTGGTTCTCCATGCTTGTAAATGCTGCTGGAGGATTCCTGTTTAGTCTTGACCAAGGGGGAAGCCTCTCTATCTGTTTAATGCTCAGCCATAGGCCTGCATTCTAACTCAACGTCCAGTTATCGACCCCACCTGCAAGTCCATGAGTCTGCGGCGCCGACCTTTAGAATGGTACGCTGCCATTGTAAAACACCAGGCACCAGATGGACTATGCCCTCAGTCACATGAGCGGCTGCTCATGCGTAAACCAGCCTAACTTCCTGCATCGGTTCACCAGATCCCAATGCCTTAGAGGTCCGAGCGAGCATTCTACAGCCTGTTTAACAGTAGCTTCACAACATTCCCCCTGTCCCACCGTTCTCTCCGAGAGATTTTTTAACTGTCTGGATTCTGTTGTTGATTGCCTCTGAACGTGGTGTTGATTAAAAAGTCAGCATTGTTCAGCCTTTCTTGTTATCTCTTTTTTGTAGATCCTGGGAGTACAAACAGTTCAATAGACTGCGTGTGAAAGTGTTTCGCCGCCAGCGTCTGACGAGGGACTGTGCTGGAGAGGCAGGGCCTAGTGCACTGTGCGGGGCTCCTGGAATCTAATAAAGTTCTTTATTCCAGGGCTAGGCTGGGGCCGACGTGGAGCTAATCTTTGATCTGAGCTAGGAAGCGGAGGGCTCTGGAGTGGGCCGCGCTGGCCCATTATTTATGGGAACATCAAAGGCCTGCACTGATCACACTTGTGTCTCTTATCTGGCAAAGAAGAAGCAGCCACAACAACAAAAAGTGACTGGGAGGAAAGCATAATAACGAGCGTGTGTAAAAAGGTAGGGATAAAGGAAGGAGTGAGCGAATGTTTGAAACAGCAGAGGAGGATGGAAGGGGCTCAGGAGGAGATCCCCAGATTAGGATTGATCAGACCGGGGTATGTGGGCCATCCGCCTGGGAACACCGCCCGCCCTCCGTCCGAGAACATATCGGACCTCAAGCGGATCAGAGCTGCTCCTCCCATCCTCTCTCTGTTCCCATGGAAGTGAGATTGCCAATGTCAGGGAGCCCCACTCCCTCCCTCCCCCGTCCTCCTGTCTCCCCCCTGCCTCCCACTACCACCACCACCACCACCTCCACATCACATCAGAAATGTGACTGGCCTCAAACTGCTGACTTGCTCACAGTCCATTGAGTTTCCTCTCCTTATCAAATTACAGCCACCTCAATAACCCACTCGCTGCAGCATGCCGGAAGAAATGAGGTTTCTCCACCGCCCGCCCGCCCCTGGCACTGCTCTCCTTCTCCTTCCCCCGCTTTCTTTCTTTCTTTCGCATAAAAAAAAGAAAACGCAGACCGTGTTGGGGGAAGGTGCGTGTGTAGATTCGAGTGTGTGTATGAGTGTATATTGTTTGTGTGTGTGTGTGTGTGTGTGTGTGTGTGTGTGTGTGTGTGTGTGTGTGTTTGATGGCCCGTCGGCTGCACATTGCTGATTTGCAGACGTGGGCCATTGTCCAGATGGTGGGCGCCTGCCTTCTAGGGGACGTTTTTACTTCCACCCCGACGACTGCTCAGTCACGGCAGCCTGCTGAGACCCCAGCATCCCCCTCGCCTAGCGCATAGCGCCCAGGGGCCAGGGCTATCTGTCCTGGGTCACTGCCCCCTCTGTGCCACCAGTACCCAAACACCCCATACTGGACTGTACCTCTGTCCCCCCCAGTGAAGAGCCTCTCCCTGCCTTCTCCCTACAACAACAAGACATCACCTGGTATTTACAGTTCCTCCCATGTGATGAGAGCTTTGGGAGACCGTCGGAACGGACCACGCAAGGTCATCCGTCTCACTCTGGCTCATTGTGCGGCGCCGAGTTGCAGTTATTACAAAGTCACAATGAAAAGACTCATTCCTTGGTCAGCTGTCTAACAGTCTGATGGATGTCATTTAACCTTCAATTGCAGCTGCTTCCAGCTTTAGACACCAGTAAATACACCACAGAGGAAAGTTGAAAATAAATTCCCATCATGCCCCAACTCCCATTTTCTCTTCTCTCTCCATGCCGGTGACACGTCGCCTTCTAGGAGTTAAATGATTTATTTTTAACCTCAACAGCAATCATGTTTGCTTCTAATTGGCCCAGATGTATGTATGCAAATTAGGGTTGGGGCTACATTTACAGGAACCCGGTGCAGGGTCCCCTCTTCCTCGAATATGAATTAACATCAATATTTATCTTACTCCTATTATGTAATTTCCTCCACATTCACATACTAATTGTTGCAATTAGCATTAAATAAGAGCCCCAGTTCAGAGGGAATAACCTGCTGGTGAGCACTTACACTGACGCAGACACACAGAGAGAGGGAGAGGGGGAATGAGAGGAGAGGGGGAACGAGAGGAGAGGGGGAATGAGAGGAGAGGGGGAATGAGAGGAGAGGGGGAACGAGAGGAGAGGGGGAATGAGAGGAGAGGGGGAACGAGAGGAGTGGGGGAACGAGAGGAGAGGGGGAACGAGAGGAGAGGGGGAACGAGAGGAGAGGGGGAATGAGAGGAGAGGGGGAACGAGAGGAGAGGGGGAATGAGAGGAGAGGGGGAACGAGAGGAGAGGGGGAACGAGAGGAGAGGGGAAACGAGAGGAGAGGGGGAACGAGAGGAGAGGTGGGAGAGAGATCGAGCAAAAAGAGAAAGAGCAACAAAGAGTGATTTCTTTCTCCAGATAAAACTCTTAGAAGATTCAGATTGTACAGTTTACAGCTTCTGTTCGAGGGGCTCTCCGGTAAACAAAATCAAAAAGACAGGTACAGATAAAAAATAAACGCTGGACCTAAATCATTTGATGAACGCGCAAACAATGGCGTGTGCGGCGTGTAACATGAAAGCTTAACCGAGTGCCAGCTCCAGTTACCAGAGAGGCTGGCTTCGACATGCTCGGCCTCCCCCAGGTTTATTGGAGATGACGTGTGTGTGTCAGTGACAGTGAATGTCCATGTTGAGGGGGAGTAGATTAGATCAAGTCCCCTGTGAAACAGCCTTGTCTGCTTCCATTGAGCATCCTGTCTCGTTAAATAAACAGGTATGCCTGGCCAATAAGCAGGTGTGCTGACATCAGAGGCGTGTTGGGAATACCGGAGCTGATTGTAAAAACCCATAGAGTATTCTTCAAACACAAACCCTATTTGACTGACTTACAGCTATCACGGGGTATCCGTGGGTAAAGTCTTACAGGAAGATCAAGTGAGTGATGACTGCAATCTTCAGGTCCACTGGTTCTACATACAGTACCAGGCTTGGTGCGCAGTCCCCTATGGGATGTTCTGTCTTTGTGTGAACAGAATGGTAGTGGGAGAGAGAGAGTGAAGATGTGACTGAAGATGGAGCGGACCTCACTGGTTCCAGCCACTGGTTCTCCAGCCCAAACAAGAGGCCAAAGCTTACCCAATAAAGGAGAGGAGCTCACTACTTTAACTGAGTTGGGAAGTGCCACAACGCTGGAAACCCACTCAAACTCTCCCCATCGAATCACCCCACAACTTAGGGAAGTGAATTCAGACCTTCATTGAAAAACGAAAACAGAGGGCTGGTGTATATAGCGTGTTCAAAACAACAGGGATAATTAAATAAATGAAAAAGTGAATAAATCATGTTTTCCCTATTCTACCACTCCTGGGCAATATCAATGTGTTTGAAATGTGAAGCTGCAATTTGCCAGCCAACATCACACTTTGAGCGTAGAATAATACATGTGAAACATCGACCAAAATAACAGCAGCAGCCAGGCCCTCAGCTAACTTACTCTATACTGTAACTTAGATTGTCTTTTTCCCTATATCGTGGTGGGCATAGCTCTCTGAGGGAAAAGCCCCTTCACACAAATCACACAGATATATAAATCTAAAATCCTGCAGCCTTTGATCTGCCTTCATACAGTATCATCAGAGGAGCCCATGGCCTTTGCTGATACAGTAGTACAATACTTCACTACAACAAGGCCTTATGGGGGTTTAGTAGTACAGTTTCACACACAGCAGTGCATCAGCTTGATGTAATGTAGTTTCTATCTCTTCATCTCCTTCTCTTCATCTCTGCCTAATGGTACTGCCTGGACCCCCCAATAAAGAGCCTGAAACTTAATCTAGCACCAGAGGGAAAAAAATGTATCGCAAAATCATCAGAAGCATTGTTTACAGACCAAATGAAAGTGAAAATAAATTCTCAAATGAGTGTTGCTAGTGCAGCCGTCTATAAATCCAGCAGAAGCTGGGCTGCTGTCTTAAAGTGGATGGAGGGAGCTAGGCTCTGAAGTGGAAGAGCAGGTGGAGATGGATACGGTGGCACACTGGCTGTCTTACGCACAGAAACCTCCCTCGTAAAGTGTGTTGAGGAATGGAGAATTTATGAGGCTCAGATATCTCACTGCCGGCCTATCATTTCCATGACACTGTCACCGTAATTCTCTCCAAAACTGCCCAAACCCATAGATAAAAATGGCCATCGCAGTCAGAGACGAAAGAGAGAGGAAAAAGGAGAAAAAGGAAGAGAGGAGAGAGAGAGAGAGAGGTTAGGGCTGCCTTATCTATCTGTAGCACCTACTCTCTGACAGGTTGGAAATTACAGAAAAACACACCAGCTCCATAAACAAGCGGAGAGTTGTGAATACTAGAAAAGGTCTTGTCTATTTTGCTTACAGTCAAGGAATGTGAGGAATTTTGGTCAATTGGAAGATGAGGCAAATTGCTGTTTGCACAGCATAAGAAGTCCCCATCTATCCCCCACTACCAGCACAACTCCTCGGATTCACAATGTCTTTTACCTTTGAGATGTGTGTGTGTGTGTGTGTTACAGAGGAGATTTGGGGTGTTTATAGAGCGCTATCATAGAGTAGGTGAGTACACTAGAGTGTATTAGAGAGGGCAGTGCTGCCCTGCAGATTGGATTCTCACCCATGAAATGTAAGCACACAGAAAACTCTCGGCAGCAACAACCTCCAATTTACGCAGCAATTTTCCACTCGCTCTCGACAGAGCTAAATCGCATTTGTCTCCCTCGCATTGATACCACTCTGCCCTAGAATTTCATTCACATTCAGTTAATTAGCACTTCCTCTCCAAGCACCAGAAAGAGCAATCATTGGAAAAAATGAGCAGAGTCATTTATTACAGTTTATTACAGTTCATTGAGGGAGCCAGAATGCCGAGGATATCAGACTGATTACTCACGTTAGCACTGATAGTGGTCTGCCTGACAAAATAAAGTTATTTACATTACAAAAACAGTTGGCTTGGTAAATTAGGCCTTTCTCCGCATGACAATATCTCCTCTGACTGCGCTGCTTCGACGTTTTCTTGGTCAAAGCGGTGTCTTTCAGCCTTTACGACCCTCTTTGAAAACGTTAATTACTACTCATTACTTGCTACTGCTAAAAGCTAACAATGTGGAGTTACAATTCCGATTCATTAAATTAGAAGCAAAGGTTTGAACAGTGGTGAGAAATGGGAAATATCTGCTTGTTCAGAGAGAGTGACTCCATAGTAGCTCATCTCTCCTAACATGAATAGCATAAAGCAGAGAGTAGCCGTGAGGGAGGGGACAGCTGGTACTGACCCCACCTCCAACAGTCCCCCTGGAGACATGCAGCACATGATCACTCCTATAGTCTCCCAAGGACATGCTGTACTAATATGGCACTCAGATACACTCAGACTCTCTCACTCACACACTGATTTACATTCATCTGAATCGCATATGAACACACACATGGGTGCATTTATCCATGCATAAATGCATGTGCAAAAACCTATAGAGCATATGCACGTAGTCCTACACACACACACACACACACACACACACACACACACACACACACACACACACACACACACACACACACACACACACACACACACACACACACACACACACAGGGCACATGGAGGCAGTAATTTGTAAGTTCCATTTTTTAAGGCACCACAGCAGTGGTCCTGTGGGACCTAATAAAACCTCCTAAGCACATGGGGAGGAACCCCGAGGCGATGCTCTTTCCCACACAGCTCACCTTGATAGATGATTGGAGAGAAACACAGAGGCGTGCTCCACTAACAAACTGCTGCAAGACAAAACAACCAGATTTAGGCTCTCAACGAAATGGAGACAGACGGGGAAGGAGGCCACTGATTTGGGGGAAATTACATAAGCTTCTTCACACCTTTTGAGGTGATTATCCAACTAGTGGAGAGTAATGAACCTCATTCCTGTTCAGTTGCCCGCCAGGAAAGAAGAAGAGTGTGAGCGTTTGTTTTGTTTATTCAACACATAGCAGGAAGGTGTATAACGGCCCACTTGTTATTCTAATAACCATCTAATGGTGATTTGTTCTGTATGCGAGTGTTGACAGGAGAGGCAGAGATGTGATGGGAATTAAAGGTATTACTTCATATTAACTTTAGGCGTTAAAAAAGAATGTGGCGTAACTGACAATTCAGTCCCACCTCTGAAATAGAAAAAAAATGACAATAAAAGGGATCATTTGATTTGAAGAAACAAAAGCAATTATAAATGTGCCTGGTAGAGGTCATCTATTTGGTGTGTGCCGGGTGGCACACTCCTCCCCCTCACTTTCATTTCCAAATACCTTTGGACTTTTTCACAGGGAACTTAAAATCAATTTCAAGCCCCATTTATTTTTATACACCAGTACATGTTGAACCACAACATTACAGTTCAAATATTGATCTTCTTTAGAGGATGACCCCTGGTGCCTTTTAATAGTAATATATACCGTTACCGGCTTCCAAATGAGAAGCTAGCCACGGCAATATTGCAAGTCGAGGCAGAAATAAATATAAGAAAATCACTAAAAAGTGTCTCTGATATGATAAATGATTTCCTCACGCTGCAGTCGCACAGCACACACTGGTGCTGATAATGACCTTTTGAAAAACTAAATTTCAATGTTTACCTAGAGAACTATTTTTCACGAGCCCCGTCTAACTGACAGAGGAAAAACAGCTTGGCCGGAAGGGAAGGAGCACAAGGAGGAACGGAGAAACCGGTAATAATGCTTTGCTGTTCACTACTGCCATTAAGCAGTGTGGTGATAAAAAGGTTGTGGCTTTAATAGCAGGTGATGGCTGTTTCACTTCTATGGTCACTCTGTTAACTCAGCACACAAGATATTATGTCTCATTTGAGAGGATCCTGCTGAGAGGAGGAGGCTTGAAGGACAGTATGAGAGTGACTCTACATTATAAACATAATAATCACAGCTGGCTAAGTTACTGCAGTAAAGAAATAATTGGAGTCAAGCTGTTCGGGCTGCTTAAGCGTTTTACTGAGCCATTCAGAGAAACAGAAAACCTCAGGATAGATTATATTTCAGTAAAAACAGTCACCCATACAAACATAGTTCTAATGGATTTTCACAGTGGGGTTATCATCCTCCATGTTTTATCCCTGTGTGTGTGTGTCTGTGTGTGTCTGTGTGTGTGAAAGAGAGGGCGATAGAGAGAGCTCCCGCAGTGTAAAGACAAGGAGGCATTGTGTCGCGTCTTTCGTCTCTTTCCCCTCTCGCTGCCCCCTCAGCCTGCTCCGCTCGCGGTCTCTCTTTAGCTAAAGGAGCGCTCAAGCGGACGTAATGGTGGCAATTGCAAAACCAAGCGAATACTCTTGAGCTGTATTAAATCTCTGCATAGAGAATGAGGCCACCGAGATACAGGGTTGACGACACTCAAGTTCACTTCCCTTTTTGATCACAGGCTGCTCCTATAATAGTCCTATGATAATAGTTGTAAAATGCACATGGTGGCATGTATTGGTGTTGCCCCCAATAAAACACTCAAATACTGCATTACACTTTCTTTAAATGAGGAGAAAAATGATGTTATGATTCCGGGATCTGGGATCAGTTTTCCTGAGACAGTAAATATTTGACATGAATAGTGATTACAAGCTCAATTAAATGATGGTCATGCTATAAAAAAAATCTGGATGAATACTGGAGGTTGAAGATATCCACAACAGCACTTTGTTTTCAGGAAGTGGAGTATATTAGCATCAGAAGCACTGTGCATGCTAATCGCATGACACTGTAGGCTATGCATATAGAAAGCTTGGTCAACTCCAGGCTAATGCGTACCATTAATGACTGGAGATGTTTAGCATTATTGGCAAAATGTAAATATACATTTATTAATGCACTGCACCCCACTCTAATGTTAAGTACGCATTCTCCTGTGAAACATTGTGAATCAACACAAATCCTTCCCCTCCAAAGAGACAGAACCCTCAAGCTCCCACAATACGGCTTCATGCATGTGTAAATCTATTGAACTGTTTGTGACATTCTTCTTTGTGGGGAGGAAATGTAATTTGGTTCCATTTACAGCGGTCTAACAGAGTCAGTCGGTAGGTAGCCTTAAGAGAACTACGAGTCACAGGGAGGGAGTGTGGCGTGACTCACATCCCCTCTGAAGAACTAGGCAGCCCTCACTCTGCTCAGCTCACACACCAAATGAAATTTCAACATAAACGACTGAGCTGTGATTTACAATTCTCCTCCAGAGCGGCGAGGAAAGGTGAGAAAACATTTCAATCAGTCCCCTCCGCTTTTGTTCTGCTGTTATGAATTTGCTGTTTAAGGGACAAAACAGCTGAATGGCAGAGAGAGAGAGAGAGAGAGAGAGAGAGAGAGAGAGAGAGAGAGAGAGAGAGAGAGAGAGAGAGAGAGAGAGAGAGAGAGAGAGAGAGAGAGAGAGAGGGCCTCCATAGGAATAATCCTAGGCAAAATACACAATGAAACGTATTCCCTGCCAATGAAATAGGGTTTGAAGTTTTTGAATTGAGTTTGATTGAATCAAAGTGAATTGCGTTGCATCAAATTGACTGCATTAAGGAGTCAAGCCCAGCTTTCTTGGTGACAAAATGAAATTATTTAAAATGCTATGAATGCATTTCGAATTTATGAAACAGAAGATGGAAATATAAAATAACTTGTCAATGGATATAAAAAAAGGGGAAAGGTGTCGTAAACAGCCTTCACTTCTCCAGGCCCTCTCGTAATCTTCAAAGAATACCGGGTCCAGCTTTAACAGTAACCATTTAACGATAAAGGCCATGTACAGTGAGGGTCTCATTCAGCTTCGCGCAAAAACAGACAACCATTCTCAGTTAACCTTTCCCCATGAGGTCAGTGGAGGGGGAGAACCCAGCCCTCCTGCCTCCTCCACGCTCTCATTCCAAAGCCCAAAGAGGCTGTGGCTCATTTCTCAAACCCATCTCCCAGGCACCCACACAGTCCATGTAGGAACAGAAACCTATTGGCCCCCAGTTTCAGACAGCGTCTCCATTTACAGCTGTCAATAGTACAGCTTGGCCTACAATAATTATCCCCTAGAAAGGCCCTGTCTCTTCACCGTTAGAATTAACCCTATCCTTGGAGACCTGGAACCTGAATCCCCCATACTGTCAGATACCCCCCCCCCCCCCCCCCCCCAGGCAAAACAGCCTCTCACTGGGTAGGCAGTAGAGGATGAAGGCCTGAACCGAGGGGGAGGGATAGAGGGATGCAAAGATAGATAAAGTGGTGTATTCCCAGTTCTCTCCACTTCCCTTCCTCCACGGCCCCTGTCTTCCCTCCACTCCCGGCTGTGTAGAAGGGATCACAGTGTCGACGCAGGCAGGAGTCGGTTACACTGAGAGAAGAGAGATCAGTGGCCGCTGCTGTGGAGGAGGAGGCAGACCTCCCCTGGGCTGCCTGCCTGGTACACCACTGACAGAGGAACAGGTGAAACCAGAAACCAGACGATCCCTCCCCATCTACACACGCATGAAAGCTCCCTTTAAAGGTTGACTAATCATATAAGATGCTATTCAAAAAACGGGTGAGGGGAAATGAATAACGCAAAACAACCACAGAAACAATCAATAGATATAACAATAAGGGTCAATATCAACACAGCAGAATGTAATGATACAAAATCCAATTACAAATCAAAGAAAGCAATTTCAGAAATGTGAGATCTCCAGATATGGTAGCAGGCTCAAACAGAGAGACATGTAAGACATGCCTTAAGAAACTCCCTCGTTTTAATTGAACTGCTTCCTACTTAGATAATATAGCTGCATTTACGACCACAGCCAGATGCCTACCCAAAGCCTGCTAAATAGAAAATCCATGGGATACAAACTGAGGCCCAGCAACTGTACAAGCCACAACTAAATACTGTGGATTTACGTATCCTACCCCAACATTTGTTTCAGAAATATATTTCTACTTTCATATACAGCAGTGAAGTAAACACCCGTACTGTAATTCATCAGTGATGTCAATATCAGACAACATAAGTCATGGAATATGCTTCCGTTAAATCCTGATCGACGGAGGAAAAAGATGACATCATCTCCGCAGACAGACAGGCAGCTTTTCACGTGTAGTAGAGAGTCCCAAAATACCCTCTGAATTACAGCAGCGAGAGGTAGCATGATACTGCCATTTTGGAATCAGAATAGCCGCATTTCTCTCATTACACAACGAGGAGTCTCTTCTTGTGTTAATGAAAACAAACATTTAGCCAAGATTCATATACACAACAACCCACTACAAAGAGCATCAAATCCGCCTGCCGTGGTACATCAAAACAGTGAAACTGCCGCTACGCAAAACAGGAAAAACTATTGGTTCAGTAATCTTTTATGTAATAAAACTCTGTACACCTGTGATATCATACAGCTTCATGTTCCAACATAATACCCAAAGCACTCAGAGTAATTTTAATGCGGTCTCCCCTTTTTTGAATTCAAACAAACTGCCAGGGAAAAGGCTTTCACCTCAATCTATTCTCCTTTTAGTCTCTGTGTGTCTCTTCCCTCACACAGGCGGCTGGTGCGTCTCGGCCGAGGTGCAGAGAGAAAGAGAGGTGCAGAGGATGCAGTGACCGTCTGAAAAGGAGCGATGGCCACGATACAAAAGAGGGGTCAGCACAGAGAAAGGGGGCTAGAGGCTGAATCTTGATTCAATGAATGAGTAATTTCCCAAATAACACTGCAGGAGTAGGATAGGCCCGGTGGGCCCCCATAACAAGGGAATGTGAATCATTGATTCATGTAAAATGCTTTGATATTTTGTGAAAACATCCTTTTTGAATTTTCTATGAATTCTGAGGTGTTACTCCACTTAATAAGGATATGGATTGAACAGAGCAAAACATGTATTTGTTTGAAGCAGGGACTAACATTATATGCCCCATATGTGACATACAAAAAGTAATATATTATTTTTTACTAGAGTCAGCCACAAATCATATGGATAAATACAGTACAGTATTCTTGTGTTTCAGAAAATAATGTTGTCTTTGTAGACCAGCCTCTCTATTTCCATAAGTCAGTTACAGCAGAGGTAAAGTTGAAGAAATTCCCAATTGTCATACATATCACCCTTTGTTTCATACACAAATATAGACCCCAACCCCCATACACACCCATGCAAAAATATGGACACACACACACACACACACACACACACACACACACACACACACACACACACACACACACACACACACACACACACACATTTCCGAGGCCATGAATAAAAGCAGTGTTTCCTTGGGGAATCCTAGCCCTGGCTTCTCCACATGAAGTGTGTGCTAGCGGCACCTGGTCCTCCACATGCCTGTCCCCCTCTGATGGCCTAGCCGTCGTGGGCCCGCGCTGGACAGATGGGGAGGAGGGGAGAGGGCCATTACCCTGATGGGGAGCAGGATTTAAAGGGGGAAGCAGGAGGCTCCATCCTGCCAGCCTTACCATTATTTGCTTCAATCACTGCAGTAACACACTGTTTACTGCAACACATCCTAGTGGTAGTAAAAACACAATTGAACAGGCGCCCACCCCCCCTCGCTGAATTAAAATGTTTTGAATAATTTAAGAGATGCATACGGGCCCGCTCTTAACAGTCACCTTGTTGGATAGTTGTTTTCCTCTACAGAGTGAATCTTAAGATTTCACAAAGCAAGAGGGACCAGTGACAAGGAATCAATTAAAACCAAAAATCTAAGCTTCATATAATTACTCAAACAAATATCAATGTAGATGATCATGACAGAAAAGCGAAAGAGTCGCTCAATGTCCCCCTCTCACAAAATGCACATAAGTGACTGAGCGTAATTTTTTAAATCTGAATTTCTCAGTGAAAAGTGTTGACACACAATGGAAAGTGACAGGACAGTATGGCCATAAAATGAGCAGTAAAATATGCAGTGTTACAATCACAGCAAAATGAGTCATGAAGCCGAGATCTAAACAAACATGTCGTATCCCGGTCTCACGTCACTAATTCATGAATTCCCTCGTTCAAAACAGCACGGGGTGGATTAGAGGAAAATAAAAGGAGGAAATAAAGGCTGAAAAGGAGAAAATAAAGGAGATGACCCCCCCCCGTCTGTGTTGGAAGGGTCAGGGTCGGGGTTGGGGAAGTACTTGGGGAAACACAATGCTATCACGTGCTGCCGAGCAAACGGAGGAATGAAAGAGACGGAGAGAGAGAGCGACAGAAAGAGAAAGAGAGAGGGAGGGAGAGGAGGAGACAGAAAAAGAGAGGAAGGGATGGAGAGACGTACCTGGTGTAGGTAGAGGAAGGCAGGGGGACAGTGGAGGGAGTGAGGTAGCATCCCGGAGCCGGAGAGAAGCAGACAGCCTGAGTTGGCCATGGAGCTCAGCGTGTGGTAACGGGATGCTTTGCGCATTTAGCAGGAAGATCCTTCGCTCTCTTTCCTCGCTACTCTGTCTCTTGCTCTCTCTTGCTCGCTCTCTCGTTCCCGCTCTCTCTCTCTCTCTCTCTCCTTCTGGCACAGCGTACCACTCTGTTTTTTCTCTCTCCTGCCCTGGTCTTCCTTCTCTCTTGTTGTGGTCTTTTATTCCCTCCAGAGAATTTCTCTTTCAGCTTTTGCAGTAGGTAACCACGGTAGCCAGCCGCACACTGACAATGTGCATGTGCCACCTCTCTCTCTCTCTCTCTCTCTCTCTCTCTCTTTTTCCTTCCCTATCTCTCTCTCTCTCCTTCCCTATCCCTCTCCCTCTCTCTCTCTTTCCTTCCCTATCTATCTCTCTCTCTCTCTTTCCTTCCCTATCTCTCTCTCTCTCGCTTGTCCCCGGCGCGGCTCTGTTTACTTTGGAAGCGATAAAAGCCAACATAAGCATTCAGACACAGAAGGGGAGGTTCTGTGCAAACCGGGGAAAGGGAGGGAAGGGGGGTTGTAGAGTCGACGGGGGTGGGAGTTGGGGTGATAAAAGAGGTGATGTATTCCTACATCAAACAGGCCGTGTGAATAACAGAGGGGATGAAATGACATCAGAACAGTCGCTGATCCTGGGCATTAGCACCTCGTGGGATGCTGCGTACAGCCTTTTAATTGCAGGCTCCCCCCTCAGAGCCAAATGCTGTCCACGGTCTCCCTCCGTCTATGCAAGAGCTGCACTCAAGGACACATACAACATGTTTGGCAAATATTAATTCACAGCATCCATAGAAGTCTGGTAAATGTATTCACAAAGCCCCGTTATTCGCTTTAGCTTCGGCCGTGACATCTCTCTTCATCTGTGAGCAGTAAATATACATCCGCCCTGACAGAGAGAGAGTCTATCCATAAAAGATTTACGCTACAAATGTAAAGTCCCTTTTTAATCTTTTTTCCTTCTGTAGAAACAACAAGGGGCTTGATATAAAATGCAATGGAGCTCACACAAAGGCTGTGTGATGTTAGCCTCCATTTATGACACGGGTAGCTACAATAATATCGTTGTGAATTTGGTCACTTTCCCAACCAGACACAGACAGACCATCATAATCACGCCCTGCTGTGGGAGATGACGCATGTCCACTGTGCCGAATTAACTCACTCTGGGACACTCCATTCAGATTCAATCAGCCCCATTCAGATAGTATGCAGGGGGGAAATTACACCAGGAAGGAGTTCAACCAACCCCTACTTCCTATTCATTAGCCCCAGACACTGGGACAGAGCACAGATTGCAGATTAGGGAATACCAATAAGTGGCACAGCACAATGTGTAATACTGTAATAACATGATGTAATTGTTGGCTGATATGTTTTGTACATCTAATTGTTGAGCTGAACAGAATGGAGGGAGAAGTTGGTCCTCTGCTAAATGACCAATCAGCATGATCTTAATTGAGACTTGGATAAGGCTGAGGCTGTGTTAACTGGAACTCCAGTGGTATGACTGCATGTCTGCACACGTCTTGTTCAGGTCCAAGAGCCTGTGTTAAGTACAAGCAGTCGGCCAGTATTACCGCTGTATGTCACTGTACTGTAGAACACTCTCTGATCAGATGACTTGGCTAGAGCCAGCAGGTGCTGCTACTGCTGCAGAGAGACAGATAGCTTCTCTCTCTCTCTCTCTCCCTCTCCCTCTCTCTCTCCCTCCCTCTCTCTCCCTCTCTCTCCCTCTCTCTTCCTCTCTCTTCCTCTCTCTCTCCTTATCGCTTCCTCCCTCTCTCTTCCTCTCTCTCCCTCTCTCTCTCTCCCTCCCTCTCTCTCTCTCTCCCTCTCTCTCTCTCTCTCTCTCCCTCCCTCTCTCCCTCTCTCTCTCCCTCCCTCTCTCTCTCCCTCTCTCTTCCTCTCTCTTCCTCTCTCTCTCTCCCTATCACTTCCTCCCTCTCTCTTCCTCTCTCTCTCTCTCTCCCTCTCTCTCTCTCTCTCTCCCTCCCTCTTCCTCTCTCTTCCTCTCTCTCTCCCTTTCGCTTCCTCCCTCTCTCTTCCTCTCTCTCTCTCTCTCTCTCCCCCTCTCCCTCCCTCTCTCTCCCTCCCTGTTTATAATTCAAATTAGCTGTGTCAGATCACTCCCTTCAAAGAGAGAATTGCTGGAATGTTCTCCACTGTGCCTTTCTTTGAGTTATGTGGAATCAAAGCTATCAAAATGTGCTGGAGATCCTCAGTTAACTCCAGTAACCTCCAGACCTATTCTTCGAATGAAAAAAAGAAGATAAACCATTACTGTAGACTATTGATGGAATACAGGAGCTGACTTCCAACATCCAACACACAATGACCACCATCATCACTGTCTTCTATCACCTCCTCCTCCTCCTCATCACCATCATCACCATCATCACTGTCTTCTATCACCTCCTCCTCCTCCTCATCACCATGATCACCATCATCACTGTCTTCTATCACCTCCTCCTCCTCCTCCTCATCACCATGACCACCATCATCACTGTCTTCTATCACCTCCTCCTCATCACCATGACCACCATCATCACTGTCTTCTATCACCTCCTCCTCATCACCCTGATCACCATCATCACTGTCTTCTATCACCTCCTCCTCCTCCTCATCACCATCATCACTGTCTTCTATCACCTCCTCCTCCTCATCACCATCATCACTGTCTTCTATCACCTCCTCATCACCATCTCCACTGTGGCAACCTGATAATAATCATAATAATGATTATTATCCCCATCCCCTTGTCATGTGTTTCTCCAGTGTGTTTCTAGTTGGCCCAGCTATGTGATTCCTCCTCTGAGACAGGACTCACACAGAGGTGGGGGAGATGAGAGGCACAAGAGATGCAATCAGCTGATTTCAGACATTACTGTTTTTAAAGCAGGTGATAATATCCCTTCAAAATATAACAGTGAAACACAAGGTAATAGATCAAATACAAACAGGAAATATGTTACAAATATGGTGATTTTCCTGTGGGTCTTAGAGGCCGGTGTGGTTGTAATGTAGTCTGTAATGTAGTCTGTAATGTAGTCTGTAATGCAGTCTGTAAAGGCGGAAAGCAGCAGTGATACCGTTAAGACGCCATCCCCTGAGCTCCGAGCCCAGTCAGCAATAATCAGAGGCAATAGAGGCAGTGGCTAATGCAGCCCAAACAATTGGAGGCACATGCCTGTTTCCCACTGTTTTACCATATTGCCATGATCAATACTGACTACTAGCAATAATCATCATAAGAGATGACTGTTTATATCCTTACCTCTGCTCTCTCTGTCAGTCTACTGCAGGGTTTCACTATGGACACAGCTCCCCCATCAGGAGGACAGAGAGAAACAGACAGGAAACACATGTGTACAACGCATAATAGCAACATGATATGACCAAATGTAGACATGTTGATACATATTCAATGATATTTTATCACTCGCTGTCACTTGTTAGTGAACATATTGATATAATCAGTTAACTGATGTTCCAAAAAGATCACTGATCTCAGAGTATGTTATTTGGTCCAGATGTTATTTGGTCTAGAGTAGTCTCTCAGTGACCCAACACCCCCTCACTCCCCCTCCTCTCTCCGAGGAGACCTCTGGAGATCCTTTGAAATGAAAACAAAGCAGCAGCAGTGTTTTGTGCTGGGTAGATTACTGGAGAGGCAGCGGGGGCCTTTGGAAGGGGGACCCTTGGAGTGCCCCTCTGACAAGCCTTCCTCATTATCTGGCATCGCCATGGCGCCTCGGAACCCCTCAGTAGATGAGGGGGCACACACACGCCATGATCAGTGTGTCCTCAGGGCGTGCAGCGAGGCGAGGGTGGTGCTCTCGCTAAAGGTCCACTGATTAAACCTCAGGCCCAGAGCGCCTGGGATCCCCACTAATTAAAGGTTGTGTCATAGCAGCCTAACATAACAAACTTCTGACTGCTGCTCCCTCTGGTTTATCATAACAAGGACATTTTACAGACTTCCCGGCCACTCTCCCTGCCCCACCCCTCTCATTTTCCCTGGCATCCCTGTCAGAGTCTTACGCCAGTTGGTTCAGGACGGGAACGGGGCGCCAGGAGGACAAGGCGGGCGAGTGTTTAACCTGCCTCTCACCCGTCTCACCGTGCCAGGCTCTTTGTGGAAGAGTCAGCGCTCCTTTGTCTGGGCTCATAATTAAGGCAACAAGGTACCCGCTCTCCCGCTCATTATTTCTTCACTTTGTGTGCAGATCGGAGTCATTAGGAAGGCTGTGCCACGGGGGGCTGCTGGTGTGATCACAGAGACAGAACACGGAGTTATGAAGGAACAGGATTTGCTAGTCTTTCTTGCACCAAATTAGCCGCGTTTGTCTCTCACTTGTCTTTTAAATGTCAATAGCCGGCTACAGTTAAAGTATTGGTTTAGGCTCCCCAAAGCTGTCAAGTCCTAATAACATTGATGAAAGGATAGTTATGGGTTAGGGAAGGGGTGGGTGAGTTTGTCTGTCAGATCTAAGCCACTAGGATATGCTGTTGCTGTAGACCCTCGCTACAGACTTCAGGCTCTGGTAACCACCACTGTAAATGGATTCTGAAACAGTGCTTGGCTTTTATATGATGTCATTCATCCTCATATGTTTTCGCCCGGCGCGTTTCACAATCACGGCTTTCTTTATTGCAAACTAATGCACCCAGTGCTGGGATCAGCAGGTTGCGTCCGGCCATCACTCACCAGCCTGGGAGAGGTCAGGCCTTTTGGACTTTTGAGCACTCTTCCGTCTTACTGCGACACTGCAGAAAGCCTGAGGACTCACCATGCTTCCCACACAGAGCTGCCGTATATCACCTCGCCCTCCCCCCTCACCACCACCACCCCTCTGGCTCTCAGAGAAAATGAAAGAGAGAGAGAGAGAGAGAGAGAGAGAGAGAGAGACGAAGGCTCACGGCGGACAGTCAACGTCAATACTAGGAAGCGTTTACTGGCTTCTCCTCCTCTCCTCTCTGCCTCCGGGCTAGGAAGTGCCCCAGCTAGGAGCGGGTGATAGCCCAGGTCAAAACAGTGGGAGGGTTAAAGGTGGGAGGAACACAAGCGAGGGTTTTGCTCAGGCACAGGAGGGGTCAGCAAACAGGAAAGGGTCAGGCTCTGTTAGCCCTGCAGGGCCCGGTGAACCGGAGAGAGAGAGATGGAGAGAGAGAGAGAGCTGACAGGGCAAAGGGACTGCCATGCAAGGGAATCACATCAGATCGATGATGAAATATTTACTGTCCCTCAGAGAGACGCTCTAGGGGATGTTGTCACGTAGTGCATGCCTTGGTTTCACTGCTTAGTATGACAACCATGTCCTGCAGTACCAAGGGGTCACTATTTGACAAAACAATCTAACGCACGCCTAACTGAAATGTCATAAGTGAGGAGGTATTTCAGTAGGGTACTTTTGATTGAAAGCAAATAACAAGTAATACAAATAGCGTCATTACACAAGGAATGCGTTGAGCAATGAAACGTCAAATTATTCAGAGCATTATTCTCAAACTTCCTGACCTGCCTCGACAACGCTACTGTAGCAACTGTTACCATAGCGGCCGAAGGCCCGAGGCAAGGTCAATTACAGCGATTGGTGCGCTGACTCCAAGTGCATTCCATTTGGAACAGATTGGTCATGCCCAGTAATGTCCTCTATCCAGCAGGCATACCTCTCACCATCACTCTTTAACCGACAGCAGAGAGAGAAACTCCAGATGGGTTTCCATCTCCGCCGTGCCACCGTCTCTCCCTCCCTCAGGGGTCAGGTGTTCAAACCATGGCCACCACGTCTTCCTCAACGTCTTCCTCAGAGGATCACAGGGAGACGGCTGATACATCAATACCGCCTCTCCTCCACTCCGCTTCAGATGCACATATCATAACAGAGTAAATGAAACCGGAGGTGTGATTGTGTGAGGTGTAAATACAGAGTGCCTGCCAGGCTGCCAGCCTCTGTCTGGCCGAGGGTGCCCAGAGCTCCTGCTGTTGTTACCGGAGAGGCACCCACGCCGCACACACGCACGCACGCACACACACGCACGCACGCACACACACACTCACACACACACTCACACACACACGCTGCCACCTTTTAAATTCTCTCCACTTCACTGCCATTAAACATAGCTTTGGGGACATATGCACAGACACAGATTTACTGTGGACTTTGGTGGAACCACAGGAGGAGGAGAAAGCCAATAGGTTTCAGAGGTTCCATTCAAAAGAGAGTGTAATATCTCTGTGTGGAAGTCATGCCTCTTTTCCACTAAACCCAAATGCTGAGGTATATCTGTTCAATATTTCACAAACGTTCTGCCTCCGCGCCAAACTGTTGAGGGCACGATGCAGAGGATATTCCAACAGAGATTTTCAGAATGTCAAATTCAGGAAAAAGAAGAAAAATAGAAGAATTAATGCTCCAAATAGGTAAATGTGAACACAATACCACCTGAGACAGGGAATCATCTGTGTCCACTGTGATCAGTCTTGGTCATGTATCCATATTGCTCGTGCAGAGTGACTCTTGTTTCTGTTTTTTTCCCCCGTGCTAATGCTATCAGTCACCTGCTGTAGCAGGACTGATAGAGAGTTGTCTGTTGCCATTCTCATTACAGCAGGGGAGAACGCGGCGGCAGAGGCAGTGCCGAGCCCACCAACTGGAGTAACCTTTCATTGAGACGGAGGGAGGGAGGCATCCACACAGAGACAACACCTCCGTCTACTTGACATAACCCTATTACCGCTCCCTTAATTTTTCTGCCTTGACACCTTGGAGCGAAAGAAACGGTTAAAAGAATGAGTGAACAAAAGCTGCATTGCGTGGGGAGGGAGGGAGGGATGGAGGGAGGGAAATGAGAGGGGGAGACAATGTGGAGGTAGGCAGCTGTCACGCCCTGACCATAGAGAGCCCTCTGGGTTCTCTATGGTGTTTTAGGTCAGGGCGTGACTAGGGGGATTTCTAGTGAGTTTATTTCTATGTTGGCGTATGTGTATGGTTCCCAATTAGAGACAGCTGATAATCGTAGTCCAGAGCTTCCAGCGACGGTTCACAGTCCAGAGCTTCTAGCGATGGTTCACAGTTTAGAGCCTCCAGTGACGGTCCACGGTGCGGCGCCTCCAGTGACGGTCCACGGCCCGGAGCTTCCTGCGCCTTCCTCTGTGCCGGTGCTCAGTCCAGGCACGGCGTCCAGTCCCGCTCCATGGCCGGAGCCTTCCTCTGCGCCGGTGCCCAGTCCGGGCACGGCGTTCAGCCCACCCTAACCCTCCCCATCTAGTTTCAGGTTTCACGGTCGGAGTCTGCACCTTTAGGGGGGGTACTATCATGCCCTGACAATAGAGAGCCCTCGGGCTTCTCGATGGTGTTTTAGGTCAGGGCGTGAATAGGGGGATTTCTAGTGAGTTTATTTCTATGTTGGTGTATGTGTATGGTTCCCAATTAGAGGCAGCTGATAATCGTTAACTCTATTTGGGGATCATACTTAGTGTGTCCAATTTCCCACCTGCGATGTGGGATATTGTTTTGTGTGAGTGCTTATGTGCGCCACGTTGTGTTTTTTTGAAGTTTCACGTGTAATAAAAGATGTGGAACTGTACTCACGCTGCGCCTTGGTCTAGTTATTTAAACGACGATCGTGACAGCAGCGGAGGAGAGACAGAGAGAGACAGAGTCCATGGAGCAGTGCATTCTGGGTACCCTATATTATCCCTCCAGCAACACACATCAATTATATGGAGGTGGCCTTCTCTGATTTCTCCTCCACCTAGTGGATTATTCCCCTGCCCTGCCCGGCGACACACACACTGACTCCCTCTAAAATATGCTTTACTTGCTACTGTTTTCAACTAAAGGGATTTGGTTCTGTATATGACACTGATTATATGACAGTATATGTCAGCTTTACACAAATCTCATAGTTGAAGGGATATTTGACCAAAACACAGCTTTGCTTAAAAGTTGATATTTCAACCTTTAATGTTTGTTTAACTCCCTCTGTAAGGGGATTTCGTTTTATTCGAATAATATTTATGTACTGTAAGATGTATCAATGTTTCCTTTTCCTTTTAATCTTTTCAAACACTTCCAAACAACCTTTCCAATTTTACAGGCCATCTGTTTGTATACACCAGGATCAAAGCCAAAGCCCTGCACAAAACTATGTTTCACAAAATAACTACATGACTGACGAAATAACTCACTCTTGAATAAGAACCTCTAAAAACATCAGATATTCCATCAAATATGAGATCAAAATCAAGATAGAGTGCTATCTGATAAAAAAGGGTTGTTTGAGTAGTTTGATTTGGTCAAGGAATTTTCTAGACTGTGCTTCCAGGCAGCCTGCCTCAGCTTGGTGTGGAGACCCCATGCAGCGACCCTTGTCACCTCGGCTGATCTCTCTCTCCCGCCTCTGATCTGGCTTGCAGCAGTGGCAGCCAGCGCGGGTGCTGGTTCACCGCGTGACTGCAGTAGCTGTCTGTGTAGCGAGATTAAAGGGTCCGTATCGATCCGCACTGCGCTCATGCATTTTGTATGAGGGAGACATTGTCAAAGAGGCATCTCGGATTAAAAACAGGGTAGAGGGAGAGTTCCAGAAAATACGCTGAACTCTGTGAAAAATCCCCTAACGTTGAAGTGCTATGTATGTAAACTCCCTTTAATATAGTCAATTGCCGTGAACTCTCATCGACCGGAGAGATATTAGTCGTTTTTCAATGCTTTTCTTTTTCATTTGCTGCTTGTAATGTTTGCATTTATGGTTAAAAATGAGAGCGAAAAAAACCGAGTCAAAAAAGAGAATAGGAACTGGCAGCGAGAGACAGTCCAATGACGGCACTGAGTCTGTTGGAGAATGCTCAAGTAGAGTGTGAATTATTTAGGATGTGTGGCTAGTGTTCGCATAATAAAGTCATCCCACCCAGCAACACCAGTCACGAGTGACCAGGAGTATACAAGGAGTATACAGTACTACTATTCTCTTCTAGAAATCCTTTCTTGCAATCTTGCAGAGATTTGCCTTTCACATCATTTTGTTGGGGCCTTTGTTTAGAAAATCCAACTGACCTAACCAAAGTTGTCAAAATCCACTATTTCAAATTCTCATACAGATTTTCAAATCACAGGCTGTTCTTTTCCAAAGGTCTTTACCTTTACACATAAACAATTATATAGGTGAATTAACCTGAAATGCCCAACATTAAAACAACAAACTTGGCTTGCCTTTCATATTTGTTGATCTGTACATTTCAGGAATAACTAATGCCTGCATCTTGCTTTGATGATTTATTTAGAAACATACATAGAGTTTTTACAGTCAGCAGTTCCCTAATGCTGCTGATTATCCCTCGTATATATGTTATGCTGGTAATCCATGCATACTGTACGTATATGAAGCATGGCCATGTTTTGGCAAAATGCCTATGTAAAAGCCTTAATATTTATCATAATCCTGGACTCTTGATCCCCCCCAGCACATGTCAATCTCACCTGATCCTCTGTGATAACAAGACAGAGTAATCAATGCATGATATTCACATTGTGGGAGAGAGGGAGGGAGAAGAGACACTACCAGTGAACAAGCAGGATGATTCAAACACACTGATCTCTGGGTTTCAAACAGGGCCTTCTGTCTTCACTGGCATCTGATCTGAAACTGAGCCACTGATATAGACCATCTATCAGAAGGCTCATTCATGCTTCTCTTTACTAGCGTGTCGTAAGGACATATCCAGTCATGTTGTAACTATGGTAAACACAGACACCTGCACGCAAACGCGCCTGTGCATGCACGGACACAGGCACGCACACAGGCGCGCACACACACGCAAACGCGCCTGTGCATGCACAGACACAGGCACGCACACTGGCGCACACACACACACACAAACGCGCCTGTGCATGCACAGACACAGGCCCGCACACAGGCGCACACACACACATGCAAACGCGCCTGTGCACTCACACACACGCACATACACAGACACACACACAGTCTGATATAATGTCCTGGGGAAGCATTAGCACATATATCAAGGTAAAGTTACACATGAAGAGATAGAGAAGAGGATATAAACTGCCTTTTACAGCATCAACAATCAAAGCATTTAGTAGATTGGACACAAGCACGTTCTGGGAGCTGCATCTGACTAATCTACAAATGGCTTCTTGTTATTAAACTGCTAATTCAGAGGATTAAAGGATCCATGAGAACATAGTCCTCTTTACTGGATGTTCCTTGCCTGCTGAAGGTGGCTTAAATATTAATTAAGCACACACACACGTGCACCCATATGTGCACATACTCCTACTTGCATGCTTGTACAGACACAGACATACGCAGATATATACACAGACACAAACATGGAGGTTCACATGCTGTATCTGTCTCATACACACATACACACACACCTGTCGTCATATACAGTTCAGCAGACCCCCCCTTCCCCTCAAACATGCACACACACACCTGTGTTCATATACAGTACAGCAGACCCCCCCTTCCCCTCAAACATGCACACACACACACACACACACACCTGTGTTCATATACAGTACAGCAGACCCCCCCTTCCCCTCAAACACACACACACACACACACACACACACACACACACACACACACACACACACACACACACACACACACACACACACACCTGTGTTCATATACAGTACAGCAGACCCCCCCCCACACACACACACCCCCCACACATATGTCTTCATATACTGTACAACAGACCCCCCCTTCCCCCCACACATGCATACACACACACCTGTTTTCATATACAGTACAGCAGACCCCCCCCCATACACACACACACACACACACACCTGTCTTCATATACAGTACAGTAGACCCCCCCCCTCTTCCCCCCACACATGCACACACACCTGTTTTCATATACAGTACAGCAGACAGCCCCATTCACACACACACACTCACACACCTGTTTTCATATACAGTACAGCAGACAACCCTATCTAACTGATTAATCCCTTTCATTCTTTTTTGGGTGGTTCACACCGTCATTCCTCCTCTTCCTGGGTCCCAAAACATAATTTGAAGACTGAGTCTCTGTGTCATGAATCACCGTGAGGAAGAGCTCTTAGGTAATGGCATTCAACAGAAAAGATGCTCTGTGCATGATAGCAACCATTTTTCCAGATAAGCAGACAAACTACACCCCTTCTATAGTAAATTGCAAATAAGAACAGTCTATCAATGAGAACTTGACAATTCATCATGTGTTAATGGAGATTTTCTGTTATTGATTCTAAACTGGTACAATAACATACAACTTATGCATACAGTCTCCTCAGCGTCAGGAATTTTTTAAAGTAAGCTATTTCAGGCCTTTTATGTTTTATTGTTAAAAAATTAAGGTACATTTCAACAGGGGTGCAATTTTCACTGGTGACGTGGGGGACATGACCCCCACATTCTGAAATTGCATTTTTGTCCACCCCAGTTTTATCATTGGAATGTGATACAAAACGAGGCAACGGTGTGCTTTAGGACCATGCGGACACTTCCGAGCAGTCGGGTATGCTGTTTGGAGTGTTTATACGACAAAGAACATAAATGACAAAAAAAAGGTATGTCCCCACACTTCTAAAACCAAAGTTGCGCCCCTGCATTTCAATATCTAAGTTATCTATAAAATGTTATGAACGGCACCTTTGAACGTACATTTCCCCGTTGGATTCCGGTGGTCTAAGACAGGCTGTAGATGTACACAGAGCATCAGTGTAAAAGTCAAAGAGTCAAAGCTGCAGCAGAAGCCAATGGAAAGGTACTGGAGCATTATGAAAAACTACTCTCTGAGGATTACATTACCTGACTTTTACACTGAAATGAGTGCTGTAATTTATACTGACCTTTTTAGATCAGTATGAATGTGCTGTCTGTGTCATTTTAACTGAGGTCCTCAGTTTCCTGGTGTAGAAAAACAGACTCTGAATCCAGAATAGGTCCCCTGTGTTTTAATCAATGGGAGATACCACAGATACAGTACTATTACAATACTTAACAAATACTGTAACACGCCATTCCTATAACTGCTTTATTTAAAAATGTGTTTCATATTAAAACTTCCCTAACAATACTTCCAATACAGTCGATAACACTAATACATCTACTGACACTAATACCATTGCTACTAATGACAATAACAAAAATAGAAACCTATCTGAACTGTGACAAGTGTTTCAGGATTACAATTTGACTCCTAATGGGTTCTCCTGTAACACTTTAATTCACTACCTGTGCGATATCAATTCCATTATAATCTCATTAAACTACTGCACACTGAGGTGATATCAAATGAATGTGAAACAGCCAACCGTACACTCCTTCCTAATTGAGCAATAATTTGAACTCATTATTATTGGCCATTATTAAATTAATGAACTTAATGGACTTATTTTCCAAATTGCAAAGACCCCTGGCAACATGTTTTTGATTCCATTAGCAGACATACTGGAAGAAATTAGACACACAGAGGTGAATATGCAATTAGCCTACCGCTGTGTGCTAATCTTATACTGACTCCATGATGACCACTCTCACCATGCAAGACATGTTTCATCTCCATATTATAAAATAATAAAACACTCCTGTCAAAAAGTGTATCATATGTAGCCTACGTCACATTCAAATGTGACAGTTTTTCAATAACATTTCATATGACTGGTTAGGTGAAATTTGACATTTTCTTATAGAAAGTATGAGAATCATCGATAGCCACTTGACAAATTTGCAGAAATGAAGAAAGCGGACTATCTGCATAAATGCTAGAGGGCAATCGATACCTCACCAACCATAAATGACGCATGTTGATATGAATATTGAATTCTGTATTTAATTAAACCCATACTCCTGCCCTCACTGTCAAAATTCCACAGCTCCACTGTCGATAGTGTTAGATGAGAAGAGGGTTGTACAGTGATTTGTGTTCATCACAGCATGAGAAAAAGAACAAGAGAACTGGCCAGTGTGTCAGCACCACATCAATCAGTAACCACATTTCTGTTCTGTTCTCTCCCCCTCTACACTGAAGGACAAAGGCACCACACAGACTCCTCAAAAACACACATCGTCCTGTCTTATCACATCAACAATTTAACACTCATATTAGATTTAAAGCCTCCCCAAACCTAAGTGTTTTTTTCTCAACAGGAAGTCATCTAAGGGAAGGGCCGACAAAGAGGTATTAAGAGTTATTATAACGTCAACAAAAGATAATCATTGTCAAATTATGCTTTGCAATGCAAATGAATTTAATTTCATTATTTTTAAATGTACTGTAATCATATTGTATAAAAAAGTCATTTAAGGTGAACTGCTTTGTTTTTGTGCATGTCCTTAAATCCTCAAAGTCTGAGGTTGACATTTGCAACAAACCGCCCATAGGCTGTTTACTGCAACAGAATTAAGAATGGGACCGCGGTGTTGTAATTTGTTGAAGAAGATAGAATATGCAGTTATATTGTAGGAAGTGTCTTTGTTTACTGTAAACATCCAACATTGACAGTGTCTTTACATCGTAGTGATAAAAAACAGCTGCATAATTTAAAACAACAGAGACCAAATGCTCCTCTGAGGTACAGAATAAGCGCTACATGATATCCTATGAATATCAATGGGTATAAAAAATTCTGCTCCCCTGAGAGACCAATAGTAAACCGCTAGTTATAACTCATTCTGATTTCAAATCGTGTCAATGCCTCAGTTTTTCCCCCTGCATTTTGCTGCAGCCCAATGCAATAGCAGCACGCAATGTCAGAACCACAGTAAACTAACGGGCTTTTAAACCAAGTTAGTGCATTCTGTACACAACCAAAGCCATTAAGAATGGGGTCTGAATGAGAGAGACAGAAAGAGTGGACCTCGTGCGACCCAGGGGCCAAGGTAACTACACTTCCACTACAGTATTCACTGCTCATTTGGAAGTCTTTAGTTGTCAACAAAATCAATTTTTCGAGCAAGTCTCTAGTCTCACTGGGTACGGGTCATAAAATATTTAACCAGTATAGAGATCTGGCAAGTCATTGGTTTAAAAAGAACACGCTGCTTTCAGACTAGGCTTCTCTCTATCTCTTCAGAAAGAGCCAGTGGTGATTTGTCTGCCCAGTAAAAAAAAATTTGCAACCAAATATTTGGCAAAACCGTTAAAGTGATTTGTTGGGATTGCCAGTTGAACCATGAAGTGCAATGAAAAATGACAAGCACACTTTAGACTGGCTACCGTCACATTATTCCAAAACATGTACGCACTTACATATTTTGGAGCAAAAAAATTGCTGTGTCAACACGTCAGATTATACAGCATTTCAATGAGAATTATTTAACAGCTGAACTTCAGTCATATTTATGGGCTCCTCTGCACAGATGAAGAGAGCCACCTCCACACTGCTGAATATTTCTCTTTCTAGTCTACTTTAACAGGGGCTTTGGCCAGCACACATTAAGGCTGTTGGCCATATGAAAAGACACTGGTCACTGGTGCAGGCTGCTGGGTCACTTCATGGACAGAATGGACATATGATATAACAATCGTACCACACATGTAATTACATGTGACTAATGTGATTTACAAAACACATAAAGACAAACACACATATTGTGCGCACGTGATTTGAATTTGATTTGTGTTTGTTTGTCTTTATGTGTTCTGTAGACACACACACACACACACACACACACACACACACACACACACACACACACACACACACACACACACACACACACACACATACACACACACACGCACGCGCGCGCACACGCACAGTATAGAGTCCAATACTGACATGGGGTGAAATGAAGGTACCTGTCCTCATCATCCAAGGCCTGTGTGTGCCTGACCTGAAGAGAGGAGGGGTAGGGGAGGTAAGGGGAGGTAAGGGGAGGTAGGCCTGGGGCATGACCAGAGGAGGCAGGCTGAGAGAGTAAAGAGCCATCCACTGAGACTTATAAAGTCCCAACTACAATTTACAGGGAATGCTGAAATAGTAGTGGCCACTGGCGGGTCATGCTGTCGAAGGCAGTCTTTTATTTGCTTCATTCCCTTTGACACCGCCTCTCGATTAGGGTCATAAATCCCTTGAAATCGGTCAATAACCTATAACACTAATGCCACTCTCCTGACATTCATTTTACTGCCTGGGTGCCACAATATTTCTTAACCCATTGCACGTGACAGAGGATTTTATACTGGCCTCGATTGATTGAGAAGAGTATATAACAAGCTTTATATAGTGTGTTTGTGCTTCTATAAAATAACATGAATATGGAGTGGGTCAAGACAGGAGAATATTCTGTTCACTAGCTTGTTTTATTGGACGTTCTCTAAGTTAGCAGGATATCACAGAGGTAAGATAACACCCAAGCAACTGGCAACTCTGACTTACAGCATAATATTTTGTTTGAATTTTATGAGTACATAACCTGATAATTATATTTGAATAAGTGTATATCCAGGCTGTATCACAACCGGCCGTGATTGGGAGTCCCATAGGGCGATGCACAACTGGCCCAGCGTCGTCCTGGTTTGGCTGGTGTAGGCCGTCATTGTAAATAAGAATTGTTCTTAACTGACTTGCCTAGTTAAATAAAGGTTAAATGAAATAAAAATAAAATATAAAAGAGTGAAAACCACCCAAATAAGATCTATTTCTTCGGGCCGAGAGAAGGGGGAGAAGGGAAGTCAATTCCTTATCATGCGTGGCAAGTTGCCAGTAGATATGTTTTTTCCATTCTCACTGGGGCTTCTCCTCCAATCGTTTTTGTGTGTGGGAACTGACACTTCAGGGCATATCCATGCCACAGACGTGTTACTGATGTGCATGCCTTCTGTTCCAACACTGATGACAGGATGAAGAATCGCCATATGAGACATACTCATGGAATAACCCACAGTGCAACAGGGCAAAACAAGAGGAATTTATGAGGCACATGCTCTACGCGAACGAATTGTGTGGATAAAATATACATTCTGAACACAAACGGAAAGGGATTTCAAAATAAGCTTAATGGTGTACCCGTGCATTCGCATGTGCCGGGAATGAGTTATTTCATGATCAGACAGACTGCGGTAAAGGGTTTAGACTGATCAGACAGACTGAGGTAAAGGGGTTAGACTGATCAGACAGACTGCGGTAAAAGGGTTAGACTGATCAGACAGACTGCGGTAAAAGGGTTAGACTGATCAGACAGACTGCGGTAAAGGGGTTAGACTGATCAGACAGACTGCGGTAAAGGGGTTAGACTGATCAGACAGACTGCGGTAAAGGGGTTAGACTGATCAGACAGTCTGCAGTAAAGGGGTTAGACTGATCAGACAGACTGCGGTAAAAGGGTTAGACTGATCAGACAGACTGCAGTAAAGGGGTTAGACTGATCAGACAGACTGCGGTAAAGGGGTTAGACTCTGATCAGACAGACTGAGGTAAAGGGGTTAGACTGATCAGACAGACTGAGGTAAAGGGTTCAGACTCTGATCAGACAGACCGCGGTAAAGGGTTTAGACTCTGATCAGACAGACTGAGGTAAAGGGGTTAGACTGACCAGACAGACTGCGGTAAAGGGTTTAGACTCTGATCAGACAGACTGAGGTAAAGGGGTTAGACTGATGAGACAGACTGCGGTGAAGGGGTTAGACTGATCAGACAGACTGCGGTAAAGGGTTCAGACTCTGATCAGACAAACCGCGGTAAAGGGTTTAGACTCTGATCAGACAGACTGAGGTAAAGGGGTTAGACTGATCAGACAGACCACGGTAAAGGGTTCAGACTCTGATCAGACAGACCGCGGTAAAGGGTTTAGACTCTGATCAGACAGACTGCGGTAAAGGGTTTAGACTGATCAGACAGACTGAGGTAAAGGGGTTAGACTGACCAGACAGACTGCGGTAAAGGGTTTAGACTCTGATCAGACAGACTGAGGTAAAGGGGTTAGACTGATCAGACAGACCGCGGTAAAGGGTTTAGACTCTGATCAGACAGACTGCGATAAAGGGTTAAGACTGATCAGATAGACTGAGGTAAAGGGTTAGACTGATCAGACAGACTGAGGTAAAAGGGTTAGACTGATCAGACAGACTGTGGTAAAGGGTTCAGACTCTGATCAGTCAGACTGAGGTAAAGGGTTTAGACTGATCAGACAGACTGAGGTAAAGGGTTTAGACTCTGACTGTGTCTTGTTTTAAATGACTGAATTCTCTAAATTGCCTGGAAATAAATCCTGTCTCACTCTTAAGTCTAGCTGACACACACTATGAGCCCAAAGCCCATGAGTTATCTTTCCAATCAGTGTTCAATCATCCATGATGTCTTATCTTATTGATCAGCCTTAAGTATATTGTGTAAGACATCATAAAAGAGGGCAAAATGGTTGAACCTTTGTTCCAGTTTCTCTGTAGATCATCTTTTTTTGTTAAGTTGGTGCCATAAGCCTCCCTCAATATTTCATTTTCCTAGTCCTTGAGCACAGTGGGGGGTGAGCCAGGCTGCAGGTGAAATAGGGGCTGGGTTTTGGCGCCGTGTATTCTTCTCCTGATGTTACGGGTGTGTACGGGAGGCGAAGTCAGGTGCAGGAGAGCAGAGTGTAGTAACAGGCACACTTTTTATTCCGGTCCAAAACGAAAGCACATAAGTACATAAACTTGCCCAAAACACGGAACATGAACAACAGTCTGGCACGTGACAAATACCCACATAAAATAAAACAATTTCACACAAAGACATGGAGGGGAACAGAGGACTAAATACATGCAATGTGATTAGTGAATGAAAACCAGGTGTGTATGGAACAAGACAAAACAAATGGAAATATGAAAAATGGAGCGGCGACGGTTAGAAAGCCGGTGACGTCGATCGCCAAACGCCGCCCGAACAAGGAGAGGAGCCGACTTCGGCGGAAGTCGTGACACCTGAATAGGTGCGAGGTACAATCTAACACATTCATGTTCATTCACTGACACACGGCCGGGAAACTAATGTACAGTATATCATCTTATCTGATGTAATATTACCATGCTAATGTCTTTGCTAGCGTCTAACATACAGTTGAAGTTTGTGTAAGGCTACTCGAAAAGTTTGACTCAAGTTAAACAATTTAAAGGCAATGCTACCAAATACTAATTGAGTGTATGTAAACTTCTGACCCACTGAGAATGTGATGAAAGAAATAAAAGCTGAAATAAATCATTCTCTTAACTATTATTCTGACATTTCACATTCTTAAAATAAAGTGGTGATCCTAACTGACCTAAGACAGGGAATTTGTACTGGAATTAAATGTCAGGAATTGTGAAAAACTGAGTTGAAATGTATTTGGTTCAGGTGTATGTAAACTTACGACTTCACCTGTATGTGCATTAGCCAGTTTCCATTTTACTACCGAACTGGCTCCTCTGCTGTTCATTGTTTCCAGGCAGTTGTTAAAGCTGCAGTTCCTCTCTGTCTTTCTCTATCTCAGCCTCGTGACAAAAAGCCCCTTGAACGATCTGGCCTTTAATCACTAAAACAGATTTTATTTTTCCTCTCTCTGGAATGGCTGGAGCTGAATTGACGTGTAGCCTCCACAGCGCCGAGGCAAAATGGCCGTCCCAGTAACGGCTCACAAGCCCCTGGACAACCTGAGGCATGGCCATCCAATCCCACATCATTAAGGCTAGAGTCCTTTATTGTGTTGGAAGGCATTAAACAGTGCGCTGGCTCTAGCCCTGAAGTCACACTCCACTAGGAGAAAACAGCAGAAAAATAACAGCACAGCTGGATAATGACTTTTCCCTGGGAGGCTGACCATGTGTATGAAAGTGCTAATGATAGCAGGTACAATAAGCGAGCGCAAGGCTTTTACTGCGTCCAGATATATTTTCCTCAGCTAAACTTGCCAGTGAATTCCCCCATGTAGGTGTCTTTCTGTAGTTTAAGAAGAGCCCCCCCTCCTCCTCCCCTCCTCTCCCTCCATCCTCTTCCTTCTCCAGTATCTAATCTCCTTATCAGCTGTACAGCTAATATCAAAGAGAACTGCGGTGTGAAAATCCTGCGAGTAAAACCCGCTGTCGGAGTCTAATTACAATTAGCTGGGCTCCAGACCCATTAGGCCTGGGGGGAAGAGTGCAAAGCGCAGAAAATTAAAGCTACTGATCACTAATGATCCCACAGACTAAAGGAATGGGTTCAGATTTGGGGATCTCTGAAATATACCCCGTCTCTTCTTCCTGTTTCTAAGTCTAAAGGCTGATCTCCAGGCCTTTCAAATGCTCTGAGGGAAGGTGCACTTACGATGTTTTCACAAAGTTTTGGAGGCTGAAAGTTGTTCAACTGTTGGGTTAACGCAGCCATTATTGTCTTGATATTAAATAAGACAAAACATAACCTGCTAAAAACCATGAGAATGTAGACTATAATAGTTTCTCCGCAAAGCTTTATAGCACACCAAAGTTCATGCCGTTTATGGCATGCCATGACACTAGCCCGTGTCTGTGTGTCATGTGAGTAGTAAAACGTGCCTATGAAAGTTAATGAATGGTTATTAACCGCCATTATCCCATGTTACGAGTAACTTCATATTGATTTATGTACCTCACATCTTCACAAGTTCCCTTCAAGTGAAGCACTACTAAAATTCACTAAAGTGAAAGGAAGTTAAACAGGAAATACCTCTCGTTTGATGATGTAAGCCCCAAGTTCTCCCTGGCAGCTGTGTTGGAGGACTATCCGGGGCAGGGAGATAGAAGAGTCCAGAGTTATTAGGGCCGTCAGGTAAGTGTGTGGCGACAGCGACAGCGGCCTGGGATGGGGGTGGAGGGAGAGGCGGCTAGCACCAGCTAATGAAAGCGTCTCAGGGAGTACTAAAGAGTCTACGTGACACTACTCCTAATTCGTCTGTCTGAGGACACAGATCAATTAATACATTAACAAACGATCAGAGACACTTCATCTTGCAATATGAAACCAGCAGCCTGGACTTGCTGCCCGGCCTCTCGTCCTGAATGGCTGATCAGCTCGGCTTCCATACACTGCAGTCCTCCATGCATCTCAACAGCCTCCACTAGTCAGACAGATAAAGATGTTGTAGATGCACATGTTTCACTACACTTAAGTATTGTAACTGTTTTATCCAATTTCATGACTCTCTAGATAATATGAGTCATTCAAAAGGTACAGTAGTTTGTTCAGATTTCTTTTTCAGATTCCCGATAGACTTTTCTTTGCGTTCTTACAAAACATAGTAACACTAACTTTTCATAATGATGCCATTACAATACTGAATCACGAACATTGGGACAGAGTATTCCCAGAGTTTTTTATTTTATTTATATCTAATACAACTAATCACCTCTTGGCTCAGTAACGTGATGCCTCACCCCAACACATTAGGCATTGTCTAGCCATGGAACACCATGTTGTTTCAAACACACAAACAAACCATTCAAATACAGTAGGTCAAACATACTGAAAGATTCAGTGGATTCAGTGGCGGGGACTGGCACAGCCATTACAGTAATTTGATCATCCTGTTGTAGAACTTTCCTGCAATGCAGGAAATGTAAAACTTGTATTGTATTTGAGGTCACTTTGACATTTTAGACTTGATTTTCCCTAACAAAAAATGTATCAACCTATTCAAAAATGCCACATAATAATTCCCATTATTTTCCTGCTGTAGTAAACTGGCTCAAATTAAGATCCTACATCCGTAGCATGAGTGAGTGAGTGTGTTGGTAGTGTGTTGGGAAGTCAACAGTAAACCAACGCTCCACACCAGCCAAGGCAGCCATATATCCACTCTGCTCTCCCCCCATTACCAGGCTCTCTGCTCAGCAGCCAGGACCCTGCCCTGCTCAATTATTCATGGCATTCAGGGGAAGACAGAAACATTCATGTTTTCTCCCCTTTCTCGCCTCCTCTTCTAATGCAAAGGAACGAGTGAAGAGAATGACACAGGCCACCCATCCATTCCTCCATCTCTCCATTTCTCAATCGTCCATGTCCAGGATTATTCCGGTTTGCTCCACCTCTAGTGACAAAGGTGTTGGTTGGGGAGAGGAGGGCAGTAACTAACACTGACCAGACGGTCTGTTGCTGTTTGGAGATTTACTTCTGGGAGGAGGAGGAGATGGTGGTGGGTGGTACCCAGGAGTATGCTGCATAACCAGGGCCTGTCTTTGGATACACATTCATCTATATCAGGGGGCAGCAGGGAAATGTAAGCCAAAGGTAATTGCCCCGGATAAGAACATCTGCTTGGTGAATAAATATTCTAATGAGGGGAGCTCACAGGTTCCCCAGACTGATCCAGTGCTGACAGTCCTCCAGAGGGACGACAGGTAATGCTCAACACCTGCACCTCAAATGGGAGAGAGACGCTCCCTCCCTCCCCTGCCACAGTAACTAAATGCTGGGTGACAACAACACACACCACAGCATCGTGTAAATCTTCTCCCAGATTAACTGGGTTAGATAAAGATTCCAGGAGTGCCGCCAGGCCCCCTCTGTGCCACACTGTCCATGCCCCAGCCGCAACTTCTCCCAGCATGCAGCTGTGTGGCACAGGAAGGGAATGGCTGAGATGTGGTGTTGAAAGAGGAGGGGTAGTCAGGTGAGATTGAGCGAGGGAGCCCCGTGGCACACACACCTTCAAAGAGGCCTGCTCGCTCAAAGACATGGAGATGCCTTTCCCAATTAGCATCAAACCCCTGTTAGCACGTAGCACCTCACAGGAACACTTAATTGCTTTGACTGCTGGGTAGGCCTGTGTCGGACAGTTTTACTCTGCCTAAACTGCAGTACTATAGAGGGAGTAGGGGAGCAGCTAGGCCTCCACTTTATGTCATGTTTTTGATATATAACATTCTGTATTATTCATACACTTGGCTGTTGCTTTAATGGAAAATAACAAATAATTCTGAGGCTCAGAATGGACTGAACTGGAGGCTGGTAGAGTTGAGTAGCTTCCTCCAAAGCCGATTCTCCCCTCACTGAAATCCAAAACTGACCATCGATAGCCACAAGCACACCCTGCGTTCCTGCTATGCAACAGACGCAACCCAAATTCCACCACAGTTCAATAGCTTTATGATCAGAATGCCAAAAATTGGAGGGAAAGTATTTTTTTCAAATCCTTAAGTTTACTGTGTCTTGGTGCGGATGGTAGTGAAAAAAATATATGTCTGTAAATGAATATGGACTGCAAGGAGCTGCAATCTGCATTACTGTAGACATCTCAATGTAGAAGGGAAGAATAGCAGAGGGTAATGACTGGGGATTGTTGTGGTGGGGAGGGAATGGAGAACCACACAGCAGACACAACTGATCTGACTACTTACCAATGATCTCATACACAATGAATTAGCACCTCTGGATAAAGCAGTGTACACACTCCTACTGTATGTTTTACACGACTTATTTATGGACCAAATATTTTGGAGTGGAATAAAAAGGACTAAGCTATGTGTGATAAAATGGGAAATAAAAACCATTTAAAATACGTTCAAAGAATCCAAAATGTGGCCCCTGAAAGTGCCAGCCGCACCAGATTGAGGAACTGGTCAAAACAAACAGATAGCTTCAAATGGTCCATACATGCTGGTTGGTTTAATTGTTAACTATGTCTGCAGAATATGAACGGAGGGAGAAATGTGGTAAGGTGAAAATAACATCCAGTTAAATAAATCTTTGGTGAGGAGGTTGAAAAGGGAGGGAAGTGGCAGGCTTGTATAGAATATGGTTGAACAACCCAGTGCTCTCCCATCAATAAAACAACACATGAAAGTTGAATAACCATCAGCTCTGTTCATGCGTTTGGGAGGTGTGCAACGGAACAATTGTAGATGTGTGCAAACACAATGCGACCAACTGCGACAAAACTGCACTAATGAAATCACCACCGACCGGGTAGTTTTGCAATGTTCCTAACACATCTACACACACACACACACACACACACACACACACACACACACACACACACACACACACACACACACACACACACACACACACACACACCAACGCATCTCTAAGCATTCACACACACACACTCTACCTCCCTCTGCAGTTCGAGGCAACACAATGGTCAACAAAACGAGAGCAACTCTCTGTGGTACAGTACTCACCCAAAAATACATCATCATTTCGGATGTGGGACAGGTGAGGGTGCAGGCACGGCGGAGAGTGTGGGGTTGAGCAGTGGGACAAGTCCAGCCAGTTTGAGCGTCAGGGAGAGAGGCGAGTCCGACCGTTTGGAACAAGTGCTTTACTGGTCCCTCTTCCACTGGGGCAGCCCTCCCTCTCAACTGTTCAATGGGGCTCGACTAGCTTTCCCCTCTTCTCTTCTTCCTCTGCCCTTCAATTTTCAAAAGCCGCCTTTTTCCTCTTCTTTCAGCCTCACAGAGAAGAAGCAGACAGAGAGAGAGGAAAGCTTGGGAGGTGTTCTAACCTTTTTCTTTTGATACTCTTGCCTCTCCACGCCACTCACTTTCTCTCTCTCTCTCTCTCTCTCTCTCTCTCTCTCTCTCTCTATCCTGCTCTCTCTCTCTCGCTCCCTCTCACTCCCTCTCTCCCTTGCTCTCTCTCTACTCCCTCTCCCACTCGATTTTCTCTCACTCTTTGGCTGGTGCTGTCTCTTATTGGTGAATG
Organism: Salmo trutta; assembly: GCF_901001165.1. NCBI lineage: Eukaryota > Metazoa > Chordata > Actinopteri > Salmoniformes > Salmonidae > Salmo > Salmo trutta. The sequence goes on from NC_042957.1 coordinate 57,884,217, forward strand.
TGGAATCAGTCAGTACAGCGCGGAGGCTCAACTACAGCGGGAGCAGCCTGCGCCTGACAGCTGCCTCCAGCATTCCTCCACTGGAGCCGTGTTCCTCTGCATAGAGGAGTGCTGTGCTGCGCGCCGAACAAATCGGGATCTCACAGACGGTACTGTAAAATTCAGCATCCCAGGGTGGGGGATGGAGGTGGTGGGGGTTGGTGGGGGGCTGGTGATTGAGAGAGCGGCAGGGTGGGGAGGGAAGAGGGTTTTCTGTTGATGATGATGCTATTGATGGTGGCGGGCTATCTGAGGCGGGAGTGAGAAGATCACTCTCCTCTTTTCACTTTCTGACTGACTGAGATGATGCACTTAAGTTATGGCAGCTTCAGCTGTACGAGGAGCAGAGAGAAAACACTGCAGGGAGCACCAATAAAGACTGAATGTACTGAAAGTATGCCAAGGGGAACTAGGAGCACCAGCTTATTCTCACTCTTTTCTACTTTTCTGCAAAGGTTGTGTGTGTGTGTGTGTGTGTGTGTGTGTGTGTGTGTGTGTGTGTGTGTGTGTGTGTGTGTGTGTGTGTGTGTGTGTGTGTGTGTGTGTGTGTGTGTGTGTGTGTGTGTGTGTGTGTGTATCTTGTTTCAGCTATAGGATCAACCAGAAATAGAGTGGTCAAGAAAACCGAAGGGGGTTCAGATGGATCAAATTGTAGTTGGTAGTCATATGCAGCAGGTATGGCATATGAAAGAAGAGTTTGGTTAGGGGTGAGAACGAAGCTCTGCTGTGCGGTGGGTGTGGGTGTGGGTGCCGAGAGACACGCTTTTGTGTGTTCTCCATCTGGCGGCTGTTAAGGGGAGGGAAGGGAGGGAGGAGGCTCGCCTATCTTTTAGACAGCATTGTAACAATGAGCCTGCCTCAGCAAATTTCTAAACATATCATCAATACACGACTGGACGCTAACGCTTTTAATATTAACCCTGTGGCAACCAGGGCAGACTGCGGAGAGCTGGAGTGTTTCTGCGGCTTCCTCCACTGCTGGATCATCCAATAAAATACGTCCTGGGGGATGAGCTAATTTGTTGTAGGATCCTAAAGAACATTTGCCAGCCATAGAGAACATTGTGGTAATGAACAGAAGAGATATATTCAGGTTATGTTACCCATCAGTAATTGCCACATAAGGAGGCTGAGTTAAATTTGCAGTTTGCAGCTGGCTCTGAGCGAATTGCGTACACAAGGGGCCTCGTTCATATGGCGTTACTGTCATCTTAAATTTATCAGCAGTTTTTTTTTCTTACCCCTTTTGTTTTCTTTTAAAATGAGGAATTGATCGTTGAAATGTAAAACACCAGACGGTTATTTTAGGAACTCCAAATATTCTGTCAAATATAGCTCATGCATAAGTAATGCATTTCTCACTACTTTGTTCTTTTGTTATTGCTAGATCACAAGAGAGCCTCTCCACCACTGTGTACACACAATCTATTATTGTGGGCATTAACATACAAGTCATCCATATCTTTTTTACATGTCCACCAGACTCAATGGATTTACATTAGCAATCACGGTGGGTAAGCGCCCCCACTCCTCCATCAATCTCTGATGGGAAATAAAAATGAAATGCACTTCTCAGGCAACTCGGATTAAGGATCACGCTTTTATCAAATACTGAAGTCTATTTCAAGTCCTCCTCATAAATAACTGAGGGGAAGGAGAGAGAGAGAAGGAGCAAAGAGCGAAAGGGAGGGAGCAAAAGGAGAGACAGAGAGAAAGATGGAGGGAAGGAGGGGGAAAGAGACAGGCAGAGGGGGAGAGAGAGCGCATCACGGACTGAAGCTAATACGCGGGGCACTTGGGGTTTTAGGGATTAGAAAAAAGGTAGAATGGAGAAAATAAGATGAGAATTTGAAGGCATTTTAGCATCAAATAATCCCCATGTCTCCTTTCCAGGGATCTCCAGCCCTCAATTACTCATGAAAATGGAAACAGAAAGGGAATTGGGAAGAAGATGGAGCGTCTGGGCCCGAGACATGTTGTTTTTCTCCTCCTACTCTCCTACTTCTATTCTCTCACCAGCTCCATTTTTCCATCCTATATAGTGTTTACCAGGATGCTAGTGGCTTTCCCGCCCATTTAGATTTCCCACCAACGTCTAGACTCCCCCAGGGGACTCAGATGTCCATTATGGAGCCAAGAGCCTAAAGCTTTCAGAGAGAAAGGAGGAAGTAAAGGACTTAAATGCACTTTATTCAGCCCTAAAATGGCCACCCTCAGCTCAGCTCAGCTCAGGATCTCCCCCCTTTTAAAGGAAAAATCCACCCAATTGACTTTTGGTATTTTTTTCATTAGTCCACTGTTGCTACAGATGATGCAAAAACGCATCATCATGATGATGTGGCAGGTGACACATTGCTTCTTGAAAGTCCAATATCTTGAACACTTGACTGCTGACATGCAAAATAATGTGGGACTGTATCAACAGCGGACGAATGAAAAAATACCAAAAGATAGTTTTTGAGTGGAGTTTTCCTTTAATATTTCATGGTAATCCTAGTGCTTGTTAGCAGGAATATCCCCATATCTGCTGTTGGACCATGCCCTGTTCTTATCATCTTTACACTGAGTGCATTGAGCTATGGTCCCCTGAGCACTCAGCCCAGGCCCCTGCCTTGAGCACGGGGTCTTAAGGGTCTTGGTATATACTAGACATGGTTCTCTCACCCCAGCCCCATCTCCATTTCTCTATTAGTCTATGGTGGCTGGTCTCAGCCGCTTCAGCTAATGGGCTTTGTGCTGGTTGACCCAAAGACAGGAAGAAAGGATTCTCCATCCTGTGTCTCGTAGAAGGACTGTCTCTAATGACACTTCACTTTAAAGTGTTACAAGAACAGCTGGTAAGGATCCACAGATGTACTTTATTCACAGGTAGATATTGATATTTCTATATGAGGAGGATCAGACTCATAACTAAGACTTCTGAACAGGTGGAAACGTCCTCAAAGGTTTTAGCGCTGGGGAAATAGGCCACTGCAGAAAGAAGGATTTGAAGGAAATATACTTTAAAAGTGGCATCACCTGAAATTATCTGAAAAACGTCAGTGGGTGCTCTACTTTCCAATTGCAGCAAAACATATTGTCAATCCCAATATATGAACTAGTCTTTCAAAATGAAAGAAAGAAAATACCCAACATCAAACAAACACATACAGTACACATACATTGAGTACACCAAACACAGCAACACACACAGACTGTACTGTATAGTCTGATGTTAATAATGTGGTGTTCACGTCGCGTCTTGGCAGTGTTCACCAACAGTAATAGGGGTTGTGTGAGACCGAGGAGGGGCCTGGGCCCCTGTATGTGATGCTGATATCACTCGGGGGCCAGACCAGTGTGTCTGTCTGTGTGAGAGGCAGGCACAGTGAGTACCGTACTGTACACTGCCTGCCTGTCACAGTGTGAACGGCAACACAATACAACACAACACACCTTGTAATGAACAAGTGGTCCACACTGTTCCTCTGTCCTTAGAGCAAAGCACTGCAGTCAAGTCAATGCCACAACAAGCAGCACCGGAACAGACAGCAGGAACGACATGGAGAAAAGCTACACGACAGGGTGGCTATTATCTTCATTACCTACCTACCTGTGTGTGTGTGTGTGTGTGTGTGTGTGTGTGTGTGTGTGTGTGTGTGTGTGTGTGTGTGTGTGTGTGTAAAATGGCACCAGAAGAAATGGCAGCAGTTTTACGGGCGCCCAACTAATTGTGTTATTATGTGGGTTTTTTCACATTATTTGTAACTTATTTTGTACATAATGTTTCTGCCACTGTATCTTATGGAAAAAAAGAGCTTCTGGATATCAGGAATATTCACGGAATCGTGGTTGAAAGACGACATGGATATTCAGCTAGCGGGATATATGCTGCACCGGCTAGATAGAACAGCACACTTCGGTAAGACGAGGGGGGGGGGGGGGGGGGGGGGGGGGGGTCGGCGGGCGGTCTGTGCATATTTGTAAACAACAGCTGGTGCACGAAATCTAAGGAAGTCTCTAGATTTTGCTCGCCTGAAGTAGAGAATCTTATGATAAGCTGTAAACCATACTATTTGCCAAGAGAGTTTTCATCTATACTTTTAGTGGCTGTTTATTTACCACCACAGACGGATGCTGGCACTAAGACCGCACTCAGTCAGCTGTATAAGCAAACAGGAAACCGTTCACCCAGAGGTGGCGCTCCTAGTGGCCGGAGACTTTAATGCAGGGAAACTTAAATCAGTTCTACCTCATTTCTATCAACATATTAAATGTGCAACCAGAGGGAAAAGAATTATAGATCACCTGTACTCCACACACAGGTAATGAAGATAATAGCCACCCTGTCGTGTAGCTTTTCTCCATGTCGTTCCTGCTGTCTGTTCCGGTGCTGCTTGTTGTGGCATTGACTTGACTGCAGTGCTTTGCTCTAAGGACAGAGGAACAGTGTGGACGACTTGTCCATTACAAGGTGTGTTGTGTTGTATTGTGTTGCCTTTCACACTGTGACAGCAAGGTGTGGCAGGCAGTGTACAGTACGGTACAAAGCTCTCCCTCGCCCTCCCTTTGGTATATCTGACCACAATTCTATCCTCCTGATTCCTGCTTACAAGCAAAAATTATAGCAGGAAGCACCAGTGACTCGGTCTATAAAAAAGTGGTCAGATGAAGCAGATGCTAAACTACAAGACTGTTTTGCTATCAAAGACTGGAACATCTTCCGGGATTCTTCAGATGGCATTGAGGAGTACACCACATCAGTCACTGGCTTTATCAATAAGTGCATCGAGGACGTCATCCCCACAGTAACTGTATGTACATACCCCAACCAGAAGCCTGTGGCTCAGTTGGTAGAGCATGGTGTTTGCAACATCAGCATGGTGTGTGCAACGCCAGGGTTGTGGATTCGATTCCCATGGGGGGCCAGTACAAAAAAAAAATGCATGAAATGAAATGTATGTATTCACTACTGTAAGTTGCTCTGGATAAGAGCGTCTGCTAAATGACTAAAATGTAAAATGATTACAGGCAACATTCGCACTAAGAAAAAGGGTAGAACTGCCGCTTTCAAGGTGCTGGGACTCTAACCCGGAAGCTTATAAAAAAACCTGCTATGCCCTCTGACGAACCAGGCAAAGTGTCAATACAGGGCTAAGATTGAATTGTGCTTTGACGCTCATCTTATGTGGCAGGGCTTGCAAACTATTACAGACTACAAAGGGAAGCACAGCCACGAGCATAACAGAAGAGCTAAATCACTTCTATGCTCGCTTCGAGGCAAGCAACACTAAGGCATGCATGAGAGCATCAGCTGTTCCGGACGACTGTGTGATCACGCTCTCCGTAGCCGACGTGAGTAAGACCTTTAAACAGACAGCCTGACGGATTACCAGGACGTGTGCTCCGGGCATGTGCTGACCAAGTCCGTAATACCAACATGTTTCAAGCAGACCACCATAGTCCCTGTGCCCAAGAAAACTAAGGCAACCTGCCTAAAGGACTACAGACCTGTAGCACTCACATCCGTAGCGATGAAGTGCTTTGAAAGGCTGCTCACATCAACACCATTATGCCAGAAACCCTAGACCCACTCCAATTTGCATTCCACCCAAACAGATCCACAGATGATGCAATCTCTATTGCACTCCCCACTGCCCTTTCCCACCTGGACAAAAGGAACACCTACATGAGAATGCTATTCATTGACTACAGCTCAGCGTTCAACACCATAGTACCCTCAAAGCGCATCATTAAGCTAAGGATCCTGGGACTAAACACCTCCCTCTGCAACTGGATCCTGGACTTCCTGACGGGCCGCCCCCAGGTGGTGAGGGTGGGCAGCAACACATCTGGCACGCTGATCCTCAACACTGGAGTCCCTCAGGGGTGCGTGATCAGTCCCCTCCTGTACTCCCTGTTCACCCATGACTGCGTGGCCAGGCACGACGCCAACACCATCATTAAGTTTGCAGACTACACAACAGTGCCTGATCACCGACAATGACGAGACAGCCTATAGGGAGAAGGTCAGAGACCTGGCCGGGTGGTGCCAGAATAACAACCTATCCCTCAACGTAACCAAGACAAAGGTGATGATTGTGGACTACAGGAAAAGGAGGTGCGAGCATGCCCCCATTCTCATCGACGGGGCTGTAGTGGAACAGGTTGAGAGCTTCAAGTTCCTTGGTGTCCACATCACCAACAAACTAGAATGTTCCAAACACACCAAGACAGTCATGAAGAGGGCACGACAAAGCCTATTCCCCCTCAGGAAACTAAAAAGATTTGGCATGGGTCCTCAGATCCCCAAAAGGTTCTACAGCTGCAACATTGAGAGCATCCGGACTGGTTGCATCACTGCCTGGTATGGCAACTGCTCGGCCTCCAACCGCAAGGCACTACAGAGGGTAGTGCATACGGCCCAGTACATCACTGGAACTAAGCTGCTTCCCATCCAGGACCTCTACACCAGGTGTCAGAGGAAGGCACTAAAACTTGTCAAAGACCCCAGTCACCCCAGTCAAAGACTGTTCTCTCTACTACCGCATGGCAAGCGGTACCGGAGGGCCAAGTCTAGGACAAAAAGGCTTCTCAACAGTTTTTACCCCCAAGCCATAAGACTCCCGAACAGGTAATCAAATGGGTCCCCGGACTATTTGCATTGTGTGCCCCCCCCAACCCCTCTTTTACGCTGCTGTTACTCTCTATCATATATGCATAGTCACTTTAACTATACATTCATGTACATACTACCTCAATTAGCCCGACTAACCGGTGCCTGTATATAGCCTCGCTACTGTTATAGCCTCGCTACTGTATATAGCCTCGCTACTGTTATTTTTCACTCTCTTTTTTACTGTTGTTTTTATTTCTTTACTTATCTATTGTTCACCTAATACCTTGTTTTACTTAAAAATTGCACTGTTGGTTAGTGCATGTAAGTAAGCATTTCAATGTAAGGTCTACACCTGTTGTATTCGGCCAACGTGACAAATACACTTTGATTTGAGTGTATGAGTGTGTGTGTGTGTGTGTGTGTGTGTGTGTGTGTGTGTGTGTGTGTGTGTGTGTGTGTGTGTGTGTGTGTGTGTGTGTGTGTGTGTGTGTGTGTGTGTGAGTGTGAGTGAGTCAGTGAGTGAGTGAGTGAGTGAGTGTGAGAGAGAGAGAGAGAGAGAGAGAGAGAGAGAGAGAGAGAGAGAGAGAAAGAGAGAGAGAGAGAGAGAGAGAGAGAGAGAGAGAGAGGAGAGCAAGCATTCCAAATCGTTTCTAATATTGTAAATGCAACAATACTACAATTGTAAAACATGTAAAATAAGTATACTTAGTGAAATTCTGAAACTGTGTAGATTTTGTAGGATAAATACTGACCGGTTAGTAATATTTGAAAGTCTGAAGCCTCAGTAATATTGTCAGTGACTGGTGGACCCTGAGAAACTGTTGTGTTGTCCTCTTCTCCCCATCAGCCAAGAACAATAGAGACACCTTTTCAGTGAATTAAACCCCTTTTAAAAGGGATGTGAAAGCCACCTCTCTGACAGGTAGGCTGTTTGATGTCTTTGTGACTTCCTCTTCCTTCAAAGGCTTCAGCTCAGCACACGCCACCATGCTCTGAATCATTTACTGTGCTCTCTCTCTCTCTCTGTGTGCGTGTGTGTGTTTGTGTGTGTGTGTGTGTTGGTTTATATTGTTGTGTATATGTTTTGTGTCTGTGTGTTGGTTTATATTGTTGTATATGTGTTTTGTGTCTGTGAGTGTGTGTGTGTGTTGGTTTATATTGTTGTGTATGTGTTTTGTGTCTGTGAGTGTGTGTGTGTTGGTTTATATTGTTGTGTGTGTTTTGTGTCTGTGAGTGCGTTGAGTTCACTTTTTTGACATATTTTGATATTCCTATCAGCAAAGTTGCAGGAAACATATTTCTATACTGTAAACTTTTCTTTCTACATCATCCCTTTTTATGTACCCTAATTTCTTGTTGTAACTTTTACATACCATGCTGACTTGTTGTGGTGACCACATAGGACCACACCCATACAGACAATAGGATGCCAATTGGACACGTGGTGTAGCAAACTGATGGAAACACACACTTGGAGAGAAAATGATCTCCAGCATTGTGTTTGCCCTGGAGACACAATATTTGGTTCATAGTTCTCTCATGAGGATGGCTCTAGAATCCCTCACTTCCACAGTTTTGGATTCCTGACATTTTGGTAACAAAAACAAGCCGATTCATATACAGTCATGGTTCTTAACTGCATGATAGATCTATCCAAATGTAAAGATACATAATAACGTTGAAACTGAACAGAAAATCAATTAACTTATAACATATAACAAGTTACCCATCCTGAGTTTGTCAACATTTCTTATCCCTGTGTGACATTACTGAAAGCCTGTATGCCAACTGACATCAGCCGATTTATATCCAAGTCTAAACCAACATGAAACTTCCTTTTGACAGAAAGGGTAAATACTTATCATTCATTCTTAACCCAAGTATCAACTTGTACTCTCAAGCCCTTAATTATAATCTTGTAATTTTCGTTTAGGCTGTCTGCATGAAACTACATTTCATGAATTATTTAGCTGGTTATGCTCTTTTCCCAAAGGGAACTAGACTGTCTCTCTATAAGAACCTCAAAGGCAGAGGAAAAAACAACCACATATGCCTTCACCTCTGTATCTAGGGCCAGAGAAGAATGTAGAAGACTTTGTTGACGTCTTCACTTGTACCCACATGGGGCTTTCTTAGCTTCAGCTCAAACCTTTAGAGGAACCAAAGCCTTTCAAAAGAATGAAATACAACAAATGGCTTAGATGTGGTGGGGATTCCTAAACTTAAAACTTACTGTGCAGGACTTTCATATCGTGGAACATATAACAACTTCAGATAACAAGATGTCAACAGTAGGGGCATCAAACCCAGCCACAAGAGACTGCAGGCAGAGATTCATCCACCTGAATTCTCCGCTGCACCACGGAGCCACGTGAGGCGCTCACTACAAAATGGAGGTAAGTGTGAGAAGTAAGTGTGACATGAGGGGCCAGAGCTGCTCTCACCAGTCTCGTGAAGAGGGGAACTCCTAAATGCCAGAGGTGCTCGTTGAGCAGCCCGCTGTACACCACGTTCCCGAAGACAGCAATGCTTCCTGATTTACACAACGTGTTTCCTACAGGGACACAAACAGAGAGGAGAGAAAACACAGAGTCATTCAAATGGACTACACTATACTCCAGCAATGTACTAGGCTTTATTAGCAAGATTGGAAAATTAAATCATAGGAAATCATTGCACAGCCACAGGAATTGAAATAAAAGAAAGAAATAAGAAATATAATAGAGAGCACCACATTGATTGTTATGAATATTGATTTCAGAGGTTTATGATGAACAGGGAAACGTAGCTGCTGTGAAATCGATAGCACAAGTACATGTGTTCCAACTGCATATGATGGAACCTCCAGCTAGCCTAATGAGATGCTTACAGTGATAACATCAGTGTGTAGTGATCAGAGGTGTGCTGAAGGAAAGATCTGTCAGAGAAAGTCTGTACAAAGCCACCCATGACTGTGCCTCATACGGTATGTTACATACAGCTCTGGTTAGTCCTTGTTCCATCAACACAGGAAGTCAAACTCCTTGACCCTCGAACTCCCGTTCCCTCCATCCTCCACCCCCCTTAGTCGCATTACCACCCCCATTAGCACACTCTCCATGTGAGGACAGTCAGACCACAACATTGGCAACCCTGTATGAGACGTAAGCCCAGCCCTCAGCCCTCCTCCTCCAGCCCTGGCCACAGTGACACGGCAGCTGTGTATGAATGGCTTCTGCCTGGAGAGGAGAGAACCGCTCTTAGTTAGGCCCCTGCAGCAGCTGAGGAGCCAGCCCACACACTAACACTAAGGTCCCCACAACATATGATTTACACACACACTACTACACATCCCCAAGTATGATGAACGCAGGTCCCCATTGTAATTTCTGCACAAAGGAATGCTGCAAAGGGGAGGTGGGGGAAACTGGAAGTAGTGCTGACAAGCAACACATGCATTATTTAAAAAAAAAAGTAAAAAATGGCCATTAAAGTGTCAGTGGTGCTCTCGGCGGCTGGCGGTGGAGGTGGCTAGGGCGCGGTGTGTGTATTACTGTTATTAATGGGCCAGGCGTGGGGGGCATTGCTACGCTGTGATTGCTTTGCTGTTGCCATCCAGGGATCACACCATTTTTTTCACCCATTCTTTTTCAAGAGCGTGTGTGCAAGTGTGTGTCTGTGAGTGAGTGAGTGAGAAAGAGAGGGAGAGAGAGAGAGAGAGAGAGAGAGAGAGAGAGAGAGAGAGAGAGAGAGAGAGATTGAGAGAGAGATTGAGAGAGAGAGAGAGAGATACACTGCAGGCCGGGAGCAGCGTCAATGAGCTCCTACTGCTAATTAAGAGAGGGGCCTTCCCCAGCGAGTAGCAGCATAAGTGCTTCTATCATCCTCTGATACAGTGTCATGTTCTTCCTAAATACAGTGTGCTGGGGATGGGGTGGACATATTGGAAATAAGTACATAGCACTTCACTGTGCAATAGCACTTCACTGTGCAGCATGAGATAAAGGGTTACTGTTACTGACAGTAACCCTTATTACTACAGTCAACCTTAAACTGCCTCAGTCTCCAACACGTTACAGTAATACCTTTGGAGTACGGAAAGATGATGTAATACTTCTCTGAGAAGAAAGAAGACGACATTGTGGTCCTGTGACTGAGTGTTAGCTCTCTCCTCAGTTCTGACACCACTTCACTACAGAGGAATTTAAAGTGTAGGGAAAATCAAGCAATCAAGCAATCAATACAGTATCCCTCTAGCTACATATTCATAAACAGGACGGCTCGAGGCTGTTTGTCACATTCTTCTCTGTAACTGCCTCTGAGATGCAGCCAGAATGTAAAGGTGCTAAAAAAACCATTTGATTTCAGCTCATAGTTCCACTATTTAAAAAGAGCATGTGGAGCATTTCTTCCATTAAATAACATGTGTTCATTCTTTAATCTGGTGACATGTGGTTATTGGTCCGTCTGTGTTAAAGAGTTGATATTCTGTTTTTGGTGCCCATGTCTTTTTTCTGTTAGTTCCTCTCAGCAGTTGTGTGCTTCTATCTTATCTGCAGACTCAACATTATCGAGGCCAACCTCTGATTAATTATTCATTGTGTGATTAAAATGTAGAGAAGGGGGGGGGGGGTAGGAGAGAGGCAGGCGGGGGGGGGTAGGAGAGAGGCAGGCGGGGGGGGGGGGGGGTAGGAGAGAGGCAGGCGGGGGGGTAGGAGAGAGGCAGAGAGGGGGGGTAGGAGAGAGGCAGGGAGGGGGGGTAGGAGAGAGGCAGAGAGGGGGGGTAGGAGAGAGGCAGGGAGGGGGGGGGGGGGGGGGGGTTGGGCAGCAGCCTGTATCCTTTCTACATCATTGGTGCCGGTCTCCACAATGTTATTATCCAGACCTTCATATTACATTTTTCAGCACTATCTTTATTTATGTTTTTGTTACATATCAGAACGGGGCATTTGACAGGAAGCTTCTAACAGAGAGTAATGGCCAAATCACAAGGCACATGTGATGGTGATGTGATGGTGATGGGGTGGTGGGTGTTGTTTTATTAAGTGAGTGATGCCGTCTCTTCGACTGAGTGTGCCTGGCGTGACCCTCCTCTGGATCGGTATGTGACTCCCCCTTTCATCTCAGAGTCACACACACCAGAAAGACATCATTCACCAAATGAGGACATTAAACAAAATCCCCTAAAAATGTGTACCTCTCACTGCAAACCATAAGCAGTGCATGCAGTATAGTGGTAGTCATTTGTAGCACAATACAAAGCATTGAATGAAGTAAAAAAAAAAAATGTATCGGTCAATTATTGTCAAAAGTGCTTGCAATAACTTAGGTGTTGGATGAGATTTTTTTTTATGAACCAAATGTGCAGGGTTTATTTGCTTTTGAGTGAGTGTGTGTGTGTGTGTGTGCGTCCTTCCCTGGCCACTGCTCTCACATGTGCTCCCCTGACAATGCAGATGAAGGTGGGGAGCTGGAGCACAGAGCTCCAGAGCGATGCAGCTCAGAGCTCCTTGTTTCTAGCGACAAGGCACATTGCTGCAATGCAATAAGGGCAAACAACACTTTTAATAATTCAGGGCATGATACCGTGAGGGGGGATGGGTGGGGGAGAGATGCCTTAGAGTACCGCAGAATGGCTCATTTAGCCCCTGCCACGCATTATTAAAGTTGTATCGAACCCCCTCCTGAGTCCTTCCTCAAGTCTTTTCCCCCTTCCTCATTCCAAAAGCCTGCAAGGTAACCAATAAAAGCTAGCAACATTTATAAACAACAAAGTACCCTGCACCTTGGAGGAGGTAAACAATGGTGTTCCTCTTAATCTCTTTTTTCCGTGCTCTCCGTGAGTCCTCAGGTCCAGAATTTGTCATTGCTTTATCCTCTTTGAACTGTAGTCCACAGAGCCTTCTCATTCCGGATTATGTTCTTCCTGAGCTATGCCCATGGATGCATAAACATGTAGGGAATGAACCTGCATCGAATCTGTTGGAGTAATAAAATAGTCCTCCTGTGTTGATGACGTATGATGGTATTACTCTGGACATGTTCAAAGAATGATAATAGTACTTAATAAGAAAGAAGATTCCTGCTCCAATGTGCTTTCCCTATTCTACATTAAAATAGGTTGACGCTGAGATAAATAGGCTTGTCTACTCTGTACACTACACAATTGCTCCAAAATAATACAGTTGGATTCAGATCAAAAGCAATGCTTTGGAGAATTTTAAACAAAATATGTTTTCCTTTTTCCTTGTCAATCACATAAAATAAGTATTACAAAATGCAAATTGCTACCATGTAATTACTAATTAAATGCCAGAGAACAATGCACAGGCTATAAAATAATCAGATAGTGACAGGTGCAGTATACACTGCTGCAGGGTCCTCTTAAATCATAACAAATGTTTTCTGAGAGTGCAACATACGCCGCCACATATGTAAAATGCAGCAAACCAGGGAGAAAAGAAAAACCTGCCCATGGAAGACAGAGGCGTTATGATAGACATAGAGTTTGATGATAGCCCTTGTAAATCAGTGCAGCTGGAATAGCCAGCCAGTCAGCCAGTCAGTCAGCCAGTTTGATTCTTTCTATCTCTTTCTGCCTGCCATTTTAGCTGCTCAACATAGAGGTTCCATTTTCTTCAAAGATATGTAAATTAGCCACGTTGGCTCCTGATGTTGAGGCTGTAGGGCTGATCTGGTCTGATCCTAACAGTGAAACCCACCAACGTACTGAACTACCACAGCCCTCCCGCCACCCTCCCTCCTCCAGGAACCCAGCAGTAGGAAGAAAGAACGAGGTCCCTGAGGTATCCCTCCTCTCATAACACCAGCCCTGTTAATAGATGAGTCATTACATTCAAAGTGAACAATTATTTTAATACCATAACATATAAAAAAGAAAAACGAATAAAGGCAGATATATAGGCTGCATATACTGTAGCTTGCATAGCGCTTATGAACTTTGATCAGAGCTAATGTAGTTATTGTGTCATAGTGAGGCGGTAGGGCCAGCGGAGGGAGGGAGGCTCCAGTAGTAGCGTGTTTTCCTTAGATAGCTCCAGCTACAGTAAATGCCATCTCCTCTCCTTTTCTTTTCCTTCCCCTTTGCTCTCCCCTCCTCTAATCTCCTCTCTCTCTTCTCCCGTTCTCTCCTCTCCTCTCCCGTCCTCTACTCTACTCTACTCTCCCCTCCCCTCCTCTCCCCTCCTCTACTCTCCTCTCCTCTCCCCTCCTCTACTCTCCTCTTCCCTCCTCTACTCTCCAGTCCTCTACTCTCCTCTCCCATCCTCTACTCTCCCGTCCTCTACTCTCCTCTCTTCTCCCGTCCTCTACTCTCCTCTCCCGTCCTCTACTCTCCTCTCCCGTCCTTTACAATCCCCTCCTCTCCCGTTCTCTACAGTCCTCTCCTCTCCCGTCCTCTCCTCTCCTGTCCTCTCCTCTCTGCTCACCCCTTCTCCCCTCCCCTCCTCTCCTCTCCTCTCCTCTCCTCTCCTTTCACCCCTCCTCTCCTCTCCTCTTCTCGCCTTTCCACTCACATCCTCTCCAATTTTCTACTCTCCTGTCCTTGTGCATTATGAATGGAGCCATGTTCAGTCATGGACTGGCTGCACTTTCTGAACTTTCGCTGAGTGAGTTCTACTGGCTCCTCTACTCTTTAATCATTCCCCATTAGAGCAGAGGCCTGTTGACTTCCAGTATGGAGATGAATAAGGCTATAGCACCAGCACCAGCCATATCTGGCTGCAGGCAGGAAGGAAGGAAGGGACTCACAGCACTAATAACAAGCCTGGTCCCCAGACCCAGACCCAGACCCAGACACAGACCCAGACCCAGACCCAGACCCAGCTGATGAAGAGCACTGGATCTGGGAAGGAGGACGAGGAGGAGGAAGAGAGCCTGTGACGATGGATGACATCAGTGTCATCAGCACTGGAACTGTTATTGATTTAGTAGCCTTCAAAACTATTACTGACGTCATCATCATCATCTTCATCACCCTTCATCATCTGAGGATAAGAATTTACTTGGCAGCCAACAATAAATTAATCAATAAATAAATTAGCTATTAAATTGAAACTATACAGCATGAAATATTTGACAAGCATTCACATTTTTGGGAGCTGTTTAAAAATGTTTTATTTAAAACTGCAGGAGAATTCTTGAGGTCCTGGCAATTGGAGAGAACTGGGAGAGACAACAGTGGATGGAAATGCAGCACATGTCTCTATGTCTCCACTGTAGCCTGTGTTAAGGTGGACTGGTCCACTCAGTAGAATGGAGTTATGATGAAGGGCCTTTAGGATTGCATCAGACTATTGATTGCTAGCAGCACTGAGAGACGTGGTTTACCATCGTTATAAACAACCTTTTTGTGAAGTACAGTTTGGGGAACCAAAGATTTTATTTAGTAGATTTTTGGATTTGACTTTTGAATAATTTATGGCTACACAACCCTTGGCACGGGGAGCGAGAAAACCCCCACAAAGAGCACATATCAAATGCTATCATATACAGGCCTGCATAGTTGAATGCTTTCTCTTTCCAATAGATTTTCTACCACTCAACCTACATCGGCTCTGCTTTGTCAACATCAGTTGAGTGAGAAGTCCCGAGGGCCAGAAAATCTCCTGTAATCTGCCAGACTTTTCTGCCATGTATGGCAACGCTTGTTTTCCTATATCCCTCTAAGTGTTATTGAGTCTGCAAACTCTGACATTGTTTTATCAATTTGGATCCAGTATCTGGGTGAAGTGCCCAGTAGGGCTGTTTGAATGACTTGAACTGTGGTGAATATTATGCCAGATGTATTCCTCACCCAGATGCTCTGTATTAATTGATGAATGCATGTATTTTCATTTGCCCTATCACATCAGATCTTTCACATCAGATATTTTTCAGAGCTGATCTGATTAGTCAAAAGACCAATTAGTGAAAAGAAGATCAGAATTGGGTTACCTGTGTAAACACAGCCTATTTGATCTATTTATGTCCTTGGTCAGGGGCTGATGACAAGTGTCTGTTTAAGAGCCCTCGTGGCAAAAGGTGGATAGCATCAGTAATCCTGCACTGAGGAAATACTCGAGCAGCAGCTCACACAGTGGGGGAGGTGGAGGAGGAGGAGGTGGGGGGGTCTATAAAATATCAAAGCAGATCGATTAGCCAGACCTCATACCATATCCATGTTGTGCAGCTAGGGAGGGAGCCATACAGGTCAAATCAGGTCAAGGGACAAAACAAAGCACGCCCAATGATATTTTTCTGATTTCTGGCATAGATTATTTTCTTAATAAATCATATTTTGACCTATTTTGTGGGTAAATTCATCCAAATTAGCATTATTGCCATTTTCACTTGTACCGAAGACAAAGTGTGAATGCTACAGTGCCGCAGCAGTCGGTCCTTCCTGAAAAATAAAAAAGAATCACCAGGGATGATGGCTCTCACATCGTGTTCCACATTCATGTTGTCTAGTATCAGCTTTATAAAGACCATGGCCCGCTCAACTGCACTCCAGAGGCAGAAGCTTACTAACTGAAGAGAAACCAGGTCAACTGATAGGGGAATTGTATTGTTATCTTTATATGTGCGCCGCAGATACAGTGGTGGAACTCTTGTTAGCGACTCTGCCGTTTACAAAGCAATCAGGCTGGGTTTATCGACACGGGAGGAGCGGCGCTAACCTACAGTAATCCACTCCATGTTTGCTAATGAACGGCTGCGCGGCTTGGTGCCCTGGCTATAGCTATGCCACGGAGAGACTGAAGATGGAGAGAGCTCCAGAATAAACAGGAACAGGGGAGAGAGTGGAGGGACGGGGGTCTGGGGTATGGGATGGGGAGGAGGGGGGATGTTGCCCTGTCTTGACATCCCATCATGAGACCCCTTGGCTGGGCCGGCCGGGGAGGGGAGGGAGGGAGGGGAGGCTTGCTGCTGCTTGCTGGCGATGCAGAGTCTGTTTGCTGTGCATCCATCAACCTCTGGTCCTGCCGAGGAGGCGATCGATACTCAACACAAAAGCTCATTGATGACAGACAGCTCTTGACAAACATATAGCATTTTTCTGTCTAGTATAGCAATAATCTCCAAGGTCAGTGTGAGGTCATTCAAGACGGTGGAGACACAAGGAGCTCATGCGAAGCGCCGTGAGACGGCTTCTTATGGGCTGAAACAAAGGGATTGCGCTGATGTATTTTAGTCTCTATTTTACTCTTGGCACATTGTTAGGCTCCACATTATAAAGAGAAGGAGAGGCACCGTGAACATGACAATTGGCGAAATGTCATGCACTGTCAATCATTGACAGCAAAACCCCAAGGACACTCCATAGACCAGGAAGCTAATGGCTCCAGATCATTGGTTGCTGTTGCATTGAACGTGACATACTGTAAACCATCGGAACCCGCCACTGTTGATCTACAAAGGAATTTATACCTTTCAAAATACACGTCTCACAGTGATATAATATACGTAGATCTAAAGTCCCCCTACAGCCCTTACTTCCCCCTCCCCACCCTCTCCAAATCCACTCAGGACCCGGCGCCAGGATAAAGTGACTAAGGGGGCAGTTGAAATCAGCGAGGGGGGCACAATTTTGGGGGGTTCTTGCATTGCAATTATATCGAATTCTGCTTATATCATGCTATACCACAATAACATAAAGTTCAAATGCCATGACAGGTAGGCTACAGATTTTGTGCCAATCTCTGCTGGACAGCACATTACACACTAATGCAAGGGCCGTTCTAGTGATGAATATAAGCTACAAGATAATAGGGCAATTCACCTATTACAAACAGCCTATAGACACCAAGCCTAGTCTTACCAAAACAATGCAAACTAAATGCTAGATATTCATGCATGCAAACAAATTACAGACAAAACTGCGAATGTGAATGAATGGGAACAGAACAACTCAGCGGGTACCAAGTAGGCCAAGTAAACAAAATATCAGATGGATAAAGGCATGACACAATCTATAATTAGGCTAGTTACATTAACAGTAAACAAACACAGTAAGAAAAAGTGAATGGAGAGCCAGATAACCCAAAACAGCCTACAGCTATTACTGTGAGATGCAGACATGCACTGCTGTCTTGCCAACAAATATGCCAATAGGCCCACTTCAGACATGGGAAACCATGCAGCTCATGAGTACAGCAACATGTGTGATATGGCACAATGCACGTTTTGAATCAAATTCTGTCACATGTGATGACGCTGGCGAGACGAAGCAGGTTACGGGGAGTAAAACATTTGATAAATAACGACATAGATCGAGACAGGAACAGGTGTCAGCAAACAGGTAACACAAACAAAAGACAATCAATGCAGAAGCAGGGAACAGAGCTGGGCAACTGACAAATATAGGGGAGGTAATAACAGGTGATGAGTGAGTCCAGGTGAGTCCAATATCGCTGAAGTGCGTGACGAGGGAAGGCAGGTGTGCGTAATATATGGAAGAAGTGCGTGATGCAGGGCAGCCTGGCGGGGGGGGGGGGGGTGCAGAGCGGGAGCAGACGTGACAAATTCGAAAACGTTTCCAATACGTACAATTCCGTTTACAACCACGAGAACCAATAGGCTACCAAGAGAACAATAATAGAATGTATTTCTTTTAAAGAATATACCTATCGCAAACCCTACCACCGATCGCCCAATTGGAGTAAACTAATAAACACTTTGGCTTTTACCTTCAATTGTCTCATCTTATACACATTTTACAGTCTATTTTACAATAGTTATTTTTTGTTTGTTTTTAGTCCTTCCTCTATTTCTGATGTCCATCCAGTTTGATTTCTATTTGTAACTGTGCTATATCACAAAAGTTCTGAACCTATATACATTTTACAGACCCCGTATGTTTTACATTGTTTATCTTGTTATTAGTCCCACCCTTCAGCTCCATTCAACCCCTCCCATCTATCCATCAACATCATCCATTTCAGATTTCTATTTGCCACATATTTTTCAACTGTGCTGTGATGCTTCACAAAACAATTGAACCTTTCTATTCTTATAGCTTCTACAGATTGTAAATTAAAAATAAACATTTTTGCTAAAATAATTATTATATTATTGATTGATTGACTATGGCTTTTCAAATCACCCAGTATTGCTATCTGCAGCGTTAGTTCTAGGCAAATGTTGCAATTCTTCAGCCATTCCTGGACCTGTGACCAAAAACGAGCTACATATGGACAATACCAAAATAAATGATCTAATGACTCTGCCTCCTCACAGCAGAATCTGCAGAGCTGGGAAGATTTTATCCCCCATATATATTACATTTAAGTCATTTAGCAGACGCTCTTATCCAGAGCGACTTACAGTAGTGAATGCATACATTTCATGCATTTTTTATATTTTTTTGTACCGGCCCCCGTGGGAATCGAACCCACAACCCTGGCGTTGCACACACCATGCTGGCGTTGCAAACACCATGCTCTACCAACTGAGCCACAGGGAAGACTAACATTCTATTAGTTGCAAGAATTTTGTATAGTAATTTAAATAGAAAAATTCTAAGTTTTGAATCCGCCGTTGTTTTGCGTATCAAGTCATAAACCATGTGCCATGGAATGGGCACATCGAAAATCTCTTCCCAACTATTTTGCAATTTATATGGCACAGCTATCAGTTTTTTGGTCCTTGAATGAAATTGGTATATGTTTATTTATCACACTTTTCTTTAACCGTTTATGTTCTTAATACAGGACCGACATACAAGTTCCTTACTTTTTTTCCCCTTCTACTTGCCTCTTCCATTTTTTGTGGTAATGCTGCAATTAATGGTTGTAATTTTGGGTAGAGCAGACATTTCCATATGTCTGTGTTAGCTGCATGTGTGACATAACTCCACCAGTCCTATTTATGATATAATTCACTAAAATTATAACTTTTTTAAACATTTCTTCGAAAAATACATTTTTTTTAATCAATTACTATATTTGAATTTAACCACAATATTTGTTGTATTATTTGTTCTGCCTTTTCAGGTGGATTAAACTGAAATTGCAACCAACTTTCTAAGGCTTGTTTAAAAAAATAAAGATATTTTGGAGATTATTTCCTTTTCAAACAACCGAAAGTGGGCAGGTGTAATCTGAATAAAGGGAAAAAAGGCCCTTCTTGAACATAGGATGAGACATTTGTACCAATTTACTAGAAACCAGTTTGGATTTAAA